>NC_138148.1:17094800-17127300 GCF_964199315.1 Orbicella franksi | reverse complement strand
AGTTATTACTCTTCAAAACCAACTCCGCAAACGTAGCAATATCCTCACCCAGTGACCCCTCCCATTCCCCCTCGTCCATCCCTCCATAGGTCACAGATGATTCCTTCAAGGCCTCCAATCCTTCATCATGTGGAATATGAGGATACAAACCCACAACATCAATTGTACACAATATAGCACCCTCCGGTAACCTCTGAAGTTCACCCAGTTTCCTCAAAAAGTCATTAGTGTCCTTGACATATGAGTTTATCTTCGGCACCAAAGGTCTTAAGTTATTATCGACAAACTCTGAAATCCTTTCTGTAGGTGTACTGCACCCCGAAATTACTGGCCTTCCTGGGCAACCCGGCTTGTGTAACTTCGGCAGCAAATAAAACCTTCCCGGTCTCGCATCCTCCGACACTAAAAGGTAATCCCTCGTTTTATCATCAATATGTCCTTTGCCCCAACACTCACGCACTTTTTCATTGATCTTATCAGTAATGTCCTGAGTAGGATCCCTATCCAATGATGTATACACTTCAGAATCACTCAGCTGTCGCTTAGCTTCATTAATAAAAGCTTCCTTATTCATGACCACCACTGCAGACCCCTTGTCCGCCTGTTTTATAATTATGTCATCATAACCCCTCAAATTCTCTAATGCTCGCTGTTCATCTCTTGTGAGATTGCGCCGGTGAGTAACTGTAAAATCATGCGATAAAATGGCCTTTTCAAGCGCCTCCACGTAAGCTTCTATAGCCAACTCCCTGTTCCTCTCCGGACACCATTTAGACCGATTCCGAAAAGAGGGCATTTCTGAAAAATCCCCATCGACCTCTTCTTCAGAATAAAAAAAACTTTCTTAGCCTGATTCGTCTAATGTACTCCTTTATATCTTTTCTCACGTTATAAACATCAATCCTTTCACGTGTAGGGCAGAACTTCAAACCCTTCGACAAAAGTGATACTTCAGCGTCCGTGAGTACTCTTTTTGACAAATTTACAACAATATTCGTTCCGGTATCTATCCTACCTCCCACGTCGATCCCATTCCTCCCTCGAGGTGTCCCATTGTTGTCCCTGTCAACTTGAGTAATGTTCCCCACGGACGTCTCACCACTTGTAGTAACAGCTTCGGTGTTCACCACACCTTGTCCTTCATTACCCCCCGTGCTGCTGATAATACACTATCAATATCACTCTCAATTCCCCTCACATCTATTAACAATAACGGGCAGTCAACAGGTAGAGGGTTCACTCCCGCCAAAGTTTCCTCTGGTGTTAAATCTTCGATAACCACGACCCCACTATTCTCTCCAACATCCCCTCTGTTACTCACATCCTCCTTAATGTTCGCAATAAAATTCCCGATCTCCTCTCTCGAGGGTTCTCTAGTAATTTGGTCAGTAACATTTCCACCCTCGTCCCTGAGACCGTGGTCAACCACAATGTCATTACTCACAGCGCTCGACACATCACCCCCTTCCCGCAAATCACTCAACTTCTTAATTCTTCTTTCCAGTAAAGTATCATTCAGTTTCTCACAAATATCAGATATTTTCCTTACCATAGTCCCCAATGTCACTCCACCAAAACGCTCCTCGATGACTCCTTTAATCTTCGAAATCTCTTCCACTAATCTTTGTTTCACAGTCTTAATTGCAACTAAATTGTGCAGTTTGTCTTCATTTGTGATAGTATATATGAGTTCATGAAGATCGTTTATGTGTGGCTGGTGTTTGTGAACATATATATATATATGTATAAAACGGTTATAAAATGCCTCAAGCCAACAAAGAATGCCACTGCGTCAGGAGGATCAATGAAGATTCACAGTCCAAGCCTCACCGCAAAAATGAATTTAAAAACGTTTGATAAAGCAAGGACGGACAACTTCTGACGGTAAAAAAAGTTAAAAATTTAAAAATTTAATAGAAAAACGTTTCGGTCTTAGACCTTCATCAGTTAATATATAAAATCGTTACCAGAACTCTCAGGCCAACAAAGGTGTCACAGCGTCAGGATACATATCTTTTCGTCGATCAAAAAATCTCAAAGAATTATTAGCACCATCTCGTTTCAAAACTGTCGAAGAGAGACAAATAATTCATCAAAACAATGGTTGTTTCAAATGTGATAGGAATAGATGCGGCCTGTGTCGAAATTTCTTTGTTGAATCCAAATCATTTCTTAGTTTTCAGACGGGCAAAAAATACATCATTCATTTCAGGCTTTCTTGTGATTCAAAAAATGTAATTTATTTGGCTTCTTGCAAGAAATGTCGCTTGCAGTACGTGGGATCTACCACTACCGATTTTAGAATTAGGTTTCGTAATCATAAGTCTGCTATGCTCACAAACAAAACAACTTGTGAAGTAGCAATACATTTTAACAAAATCCCACACACTCTATATGACTTTTCGTTCCAATGTATTGATCAGGTACACACCCCAAACAACTCTGAGGAGATCGATAGGCTTCTAATTACAAAGGAGGCTTATTGGAGTGCTCAGCTGTTCTCTTTGGCACCCCAAGGCTTAAATAAAAGAAAGGAATTTCATTCGAAAAATAGAATTTGTTATAATTAATGAAATCCTCTCCTATATTGTACGTTATTGATTGATCGTTCAAAGGCCCTTTTCTTGGATTTTGTCAGCCTTTTAGGTGTTGATTAGACTCAAAGGCCCTGTCAAGGGATCTTATTACGATTAATATTATTTAAGGGCCCCTCCAGGGATTTTGTTGCTAATTTGCCCTTTCAGGCTCCAAAGGCCTCGTTTTGGGATTTTGTTACAGTTGATGTTTTGAGTTATATGTAGAGGAGGTTTTTACTTTTTCCAATGCTTGCCGCGTCGCCTCTTCGGTTATTTTATTTGTTTTAGCCAGTTTGGTCTTTAATTTTAGTTTTTAGCTTTTATCTCTCAGACTCTGCCGATTATTTTCATAGTAGTTTGTTTTTGATTTATTCAATATATTTTTTCGCTTTGTTGATTTTGGTTTTTTTTTCTTTGTTAATTAACACCACTTTCTGCCCTTTCACGTGATTTTGTACTTTTATTAATTGTCACTTGTAATTACGTAATCACTAGCACCTTAATCTTATTTAAAGCTCCTTTTTATTCAAAAGTTGTAATAACTGAAGAAGGTCTCTGACCGAAACGTTTTTTGTTAAATTTTTTAATCTTTTTTTCGTCAGAAGTTGTCCGTCCTCACAATTTTTTAACTTTCTATATATATATATATATATATATATATATATATATATATATATATATATATATATTACAGTAATTTTTACCTTCAGGGATAATTTTAGGTAGTGTGGTGTCATTTTGTAGAAAACAGCAAGAGTGGGGATTTAAGACGGTGTCTTTATGAAAGAAATTTGACTTGCACAGGGAGTGGGAGGGGTTGGGTGGATTCCAAGGGGAGCTGAGGGTCCCTATCCATACCAGAAGACCATGTAAATTTCGGTCTGCAGAGGCTTAAGACGATATTCTACTGTAGCATAAATTTATATAGAGGGAGCTGGTAACGCTAATATATAATAACTTAATATAAAAGAATGAATGCTCACGTCTTCAAAGGGGTGAAAGCAAGTATCCTCTGCCTTAAATCATTGTAAGTTTACTTTTAATTGTAATTTTAGCTTTTAAGCCCTCTTATTCCGTTTTTAATCTTGTCATGCGCATTTGAACATTTTATAAAATTTGCGCATTATAAACGTTATTATTATCATTATTATTATTTTATTAATAACGATTTCTTAAAGCATAAACAAGCGAATATTATCCACTTCACTGTCTTCAATGCTATCATTTCGGAGTTTGAAACATGTTTGGCTCAAAATAATATGGCTCAAGAGCAGCCATAACCCAGAGTGGTGGTTAAAAGGTCCGTCAGAAGCAATTTGGGCAAAATCTCTTTGGGCGGAATGACGTCACGAAAACGCACTGGATATGAGATGATTGATGGCTAACGAAGCGCGTAGCGCCGAGTTGGGTATAATCATCTCATATCCAACAAGCGCGAGTGGAATAATTGTTTCATTAAAAACCACCCGAAAATATTGGAAACTGAAATAGAATATAAATGAAAACGCCCCAAATATTTTACGCGTACGCTTAACTTATTTATAGATCATGGTATAATGGTACATACAAAGATGGCTAAGCCGATGAAAACTCTTGAATTGCATTATCCATTTTTTTTACCACAACGGATATACCGTCAAAAGTGACAATGAGCTGTCCCAAGTACCAAGTTTGAGAAATATGGTGATTTGAAGTGTACCGTCTCCTGCCTAGTTCTCTCATAGACACACTCGTAATAGATGGGTGCCGAATGGGTCTCGCAGAATTTTCGCCGAATTTCATGGGTCTCGCAGTTTTAATTGTTTTTTCACGAAGCTGCCTTGCATTCTTGATTTTTTTTAAGGCTAAGAGAGCCGCGAAGTACCGATTTGTTTATTTCTTTTTTTTTTCTTTTTTGATAAAAGCTTAAATAACATCTGAATATCTTAGAACCTGAACGTCTCAAAGGTAAAGTCTGCATACGAGCCAAGTGGCCCACCAGGCCGGAGCTTATCCCGGTTTCTGTAGTATGAAGCGATTAGGAGTATTTCTACTCCCCCCTGGATGGGATGCTAGTCCATCGCAGTGTTACTCCCAGCATTAAGTTCGCCGGTACTCATTTTTATACACCTGGGTGGAGAGAGGCACTGTGAAAGTAAGAACAAGAACACAACACAATGTCCCCGGCCAGGGCTCGAATCCGGACCGCTCGATCCGGAGACGAACGCACTAACCATGAGGCCACCACGCCTCCCACGAGCTTGCATTTAAAACACTTTGAAGTCTCGTTCGCACAATTGAATAAGTCAAAATGTCTCGGGCTCGCAAAGAAAAACGCAAGTCTCTCTTTTTTTTTTCGCAAAGTCTCGCATTTACCATTCACCACCCCTTAATAGCAAAACTCTATGACAGATGTTTCTTTTATTCTACGGCCACCATATTTGTGCACCTCAGAGGGGAACAGGCCTGGCGTCTCTATACAAGGCTCTATAACTTTGGGTAGAACATTTGTCAGTTATAAAAAGCTGCACACACTAAACTATTGTCGAGGTTGTTTATATGTTATTCGTCTGCCATATCCCAGATTCTTGACTTAATGTATTGTAGGGTTGCGGTTTTATTTATGTATTTTTTTCCAACGGCTTCATGACAATAAAAAACACAAATAATGATTTAAAAAATAAATGAACATAAACAGAAATATAAGTTGCATGCGGGTCTCACTGAATCAAGATATATCCCATGGCTTTGATGTGCTTGTCTCCGTTATCTGAGTTGAATTTCGCGTCAATGCCACACGTGTTGGTGTCATCAGGGTGACCTCCGGAGCCAAACCCGATTCTTGAGTCACAGTAGGCGCACTGGTCTTCGTTGTTACCAAGGATCCCGATTCTCACCCTAATAGTACGCGCGTTTAAATTATCAACATTGTTAAAACCTTCTTTGTTGCAGTTCCGTTGCAAGGAGCCTTGGGAACCAAGCAGCGATTTCCAGGTGTCACGGCCCACTGATGTGGAACGGAATTTCCCGTCAGCGATCAGTGAGTACAGCGAGTCTGCCGTTTGGTCTATGACGATAAAATTCGTTGTTTCCTCTCCAGGGATCTTCATGCCAAGACAGATCTCGGAGAACGGTGTGGTCCAGTAGGTCGGTACCTTGGTCTCTTCTGTGTCAAATCCAGTCTCGCCTCCTTCCAGGTTAAAAGTTTCTATGTTGCTCCAAAGATCGGAATCATAGTGGAAGGTTCGCTGAAAGAAACACAAACTCGTTAGCTTTGTCCAGCTATCTCTAGTTGTTTGCTGCATAGCCTTTTCAAAATGAATTGAAATCAACACTGAAAGCTCATTTTGGAATCATCAGTTAAGGTGGTTCCCTAGAGTATTTACGAACACCCTCCCTATAGCTGGCTTTCACATGAAGTCACTGAAATTCAAACTACAAAACTATTGATCTTCCTGAGATTTTACTTTAATGATGTATAAGAGCAGCTGGAAACTAATGTTCATACAAATTTTCGCTCCGAATGGATCCGTGGTTGTGTGATACAATACGCTTGAATTTCTGAGCTTTTGCGTAATGCGGCATTTACATGACGGTCTAGAGAGCTGTCACGATGGTTAAAAAAGTGACTTATTTCGGGGAATTTGGCTCTCTGAACAGTTCATGTTTTACAAAAAGTATTATTTTAATGTTTCAGAGTTCCTCGAGGGATAAATGCACGCTTTTGTAGCAAAACTCAGTGACAGATGTTTCTGTTGGTTTTCGGCAGCCATGAGGAGATATATTCCTCATTTTGGCCTAAACTCCTTAATATTCATACTTTCGTTCGGTGACATTTTTTAATACTTTGCCACATTATGGAAATGATATTGCCTGACATTTTGAATTCGTAAAAAGTCAAGGTTGTTCAGACGGTTTTGCTAATATTCTGTTATTTGTCATTCTTCTAAATATATTTGGCCCTGACAGATTTTGACAAAAATAGGGTATTTTATAGGAATTGTATGTGGTTAAAACTGGGCCAAATTAAAAAAAAAAAGAATTCACCGAAGGAAACGCGAGAAAATTCACTGTCATTTTTGTTCTTTGTCTTCATGTTGACGTCATAAAAATAAAAAAACACGCGCGCAGATTACTTGAACTTTCGTCCTATGCGCGCGTACAATCGCAAAACTATAGGGAGCCGCCTAAAATTAATACAATCGAATCTCTTTAATACGCAGAACTAAGGGATAGAGCGTGGCTTCCTATTATGTCGGTGATTTTTATAGAGATCAAAAGGTTGTACGAATTCTGAGTTCTTTAGGACCAACTGAACTGTCTGTAATACAGAAGCGTCAGTCTGTAAGGAGAGGTGCGATTGCAGTGTACGTGTGCGAAATAATTTATATATCGGTACACTACGTATTGAAAATAGAAAAAAGAATCCTCGCATGAACTCCTCCGTAGAATTTATGGCTTCAGAAAAGTTTATGTATAGGTTATTAGAGTATATAGTTTGACATTTATATCACATAAGTGGAAGCAACTGTAGATTTTTTGACGACCAGAAAAAAAAAATGTATTGTTCCATGTTTCACCTTTCTTCCGTCAATCTTCATGACTAGTGTCCATCTGCTTCCACGACAAGGTCCCAGCATGGTATCATTCATGGCGCAATAGACTTGGATTTCATTGGATCCCACTTTCAGCTGGTAGGCTTTGTTTTCCTTGGTCCTGATGTTTAGAAACGATTAATTTAGTCGAATTGTATTCTTTGTTTTCATTTAAGGATGTTATTGCTCGAGATGTACGACCAGCTAACTTCTGCACGGGAACTCTTGACCAACTAAGACTTAAGGAATGTCTACTACGTTTTCTGCAAGGACTTGTATTATCTAACGGTCAGGAAACGGAACCCTTTGTTGCTGTTGTCGTTTTTGCTTTCGTCGCTAGGCCTCTTTGTAAGTACCTGTTGTAAATTTTCTCGTTTCATTCCGTTTACATTTTTTGCTGAATATGACGAAGCGAAGAAACGCTTATATACTTTTAGGCAGTTTCACTCGTTGCACTTTAATGTTACTAAAGGTAATAGAGCGGTTTTCACTTGAGTCTCGAAAGTAATTGGTTTTGTATCACCACGCCAGACGGTTGACTTAAAAACCCGCGCCACTTTTTCAGCTAAACAGAAGTAGAACCTTCATAACCAATAATCACTCGCTCGCGCACGTTTTCCCGCTTTGCGCGTCAGCGATGCTGACGGTGTAATTACACTGAGTTTTGAGTATTTCATTAGATTGTCTGTGCCTTTTATAACTGGCAATGGTGATTACTCCCGTTTTGGTTTTACGACACTCGATTTGAAGTCGCTCTATTGCAATTGCTAAATGTCACTTACAAAAACCCGTCATAAAGTTCTTTGCAAGTCGAATCTGCAAAGAAAAGAAAAAAGAAAAAGAAAAAAAAACATGCAAACAGACAAACAAAAACAAAAAGAAGTCAAGAAGTGTTGTTTTAAAAAAAAGGCTGAGGCTCCTTACTGCTATCCTTAAGTCCACATGAAAAATAAAACAAAAACATAAGCAAATACAACCCGGCCGGTACTCCACTCCGTCCTCTGCTGCATTAGGAGACCCAAGGCCGCTCTTTTCTCCAATGTAGGCTAACCCAGCAATTTTTTTTTTTTTTTTTTGCTGAAACTCCCCAGCAAATTAATTGCTAGTACCCACTTATACTCATGAATAGAAGGGAGCACTATAAAGTGTTTCGCACAAACCCGAAAAACACAAAATAATTCTCGATCAGAAGTCCATAGCAACGTCATCGCGTATCTTAATCTCCAAATGGAATGAGCTATAATCTTAAAATAAACAACACCAAAAGACCCCAACAAAAATGGTTTGAATCCTACTCACAAGAACAAATAAACGATCCCTTGGTATTGTTGCACAGAGCATCAGCGGTGCAGTTGTGTGTTCCTCCTTTACACTCGTCGACATCTGAGAAATGGTCGTTTAAACAAAACCAATAATTTTCTTAAAAATATACATGTATCATCTTTCTTGACTTCAAAATTCTGTCGTAGCTGTTACTGCGAATAAAAACCATTTAGTTCCAATATTTGTAATATTAAGAATTACATAACCTACCCAGATTGCTTCTCGTTCCCGATAGGATGTCTTTCAAAATTTCTGATAATTTAGCTCTATAAACGACGAAGTTTAATACTGATGAGAACTTATCTCGCTGGATTAAGTTTTGAGCAATTTTGAGCAATTTGATATGTGTTCAGCCCCCCACAAATGAGTGGCACAATCTGTAACGAACCAAGTGGATTCAGTACAACAGCGTTTTTTCTTCATACTGTACTACCCTGGTTCTCTTGAATTAGGAGAACGATAAAAAGTCTGACCTTCACAATTCTTCCCATCTCCATGATATCCAGGCTTACAAGAGCATGTATAAGACCCATTGGTGTTACTACACTCAGCATCTGCGTCACAACTGAATGTTTCTGCAGCACACTCATCAATGTCTGAAACATACTACATTTAATTAGCTCCATTGACTAAGCTTGTAATATCGTTCACAGAGTTGTCACAAAACAAAAAGATCGAACTGTTCTTAGTCGTCTTGGGAGAGCCCCAAAGTTGAGTTTAAGGGATACTGTCTGTGTTTAATAAAAGGCCGCTATGGCTGTTTGCCATTGACCCAAACATTTCGGAAATTTTGGTCAGAATGTAAATGGTGAGACAATTTTGGCTTGGTAGTCCAGAATTTCCAACCGAAACATCCAAGTGGAGAATTTAACCATTGTGAAATGAATGGAGTTTGAGATGTGTGAACAAGTTATTCAATTGCTGTTTTCTAGCTCGCGAAACATCAAAGCTCTAATTAACGGAGTTCAAACTCACTACCTCTGTGATACCGGGTTGGTACTATATTGCAAATGTGGTAAATCATGCAATGAATGAAATGCATATGTAAACTACTATTAAAACTTCAAACAAACATGACGGTCATCGCGATGTATTAACAACTACATCTCTAAGGCCGTTGCAGCCATTAGGCAGTTGGTTAGAGAGAAAATAAAATGTAGTGTCGTTTTCTCACCAGTCTTACAGTCCTGACCCGTAAATCCTGAGGGACAAATGCAACGATATCCTCTGTGTGTAAAACCGGTTTGACAAATCATTTCACCAGAGCAAGGGCCACTGGCACAAGGATTCTTAAACGGAAAGAAAAAAGGAATCAATTGCAAAATAAACGAAACGTGAGCGGTGTGAATGTTTGTCGTATAACAACAACAACAACAACAACAACAACAACAACAACAAAGAGGCATTGAACTGAAAAAGAAAAATTACTTTTGCTCCCCGATATACATAGTCCGGATTTTCCTGCAGATCTTTCTGGTGTCCTTCGTACGTAGCATTATTTAATTCGCATTTTCCAATTTCACTTGTTGTTATATAATTATAACTGACACAATTATGTTCCATGAAGCACAGCGCACCACAAAATTCCTGATCCATGGTTTCAGCGATGCGAATCACGTGGTTTTTCAGACGTTTACCCTCTAATACTTGGGCCGCTCTAAATTCCAAAAGACGACACTCTTCTGAAAAAGTAAATCTGCAAAGGATTTTAGGTGGCTCAAAACACTTTCCAGCACTTTCCAATACATACATTTTGATGGCTCAGTAAATCTAATCTTTATCGGTTGATGCCATAGTCGTGGTATCAAAAGCCTGCTTAATAATTGGTAAAGGTAAAAGTAAAGGTAAACTTTATTTAGCCAGGGTGGCCCATTCAGTGACGAGGTAAAATTTAAAAAAAATACAAGATATAAATTTAAAAATACAAGTAATAAATAAAAGTATAGAGTATAAACAAGCACGCAATAATTGGTGAACATGTTGGTGTCAGTTTTGTGGCACAGTAAACTACCATAGCAACAGTATGATGTGGTAAAACCATCCTTAATTTTAGCTTCAAGCCCTTATAACTGGAAAAGGAGTTAGGTGACCCCATTTTTATGATCAAATTGTGACAAGCATGGTGAGATGCAACTTTTTACAAAGTTTAAAAAAGTTCTGTGTGGTGGGTTCAGAGCCACTTTATATTTTCGAAAATTTAAGGTGGCCCTGATCCCACTCCTATCATCGGTTTCTTGTCCCTGGAGAACTATCGGAAATAATTTTGTTTCAAAATGCAAAATGTCAGTGGGGAAAAATAAATCTTGCACTTAGGAATTATGCATGTAAAAGTAATTCTCCAAAATAAAACAAGTTTTACACCTAAGCAACATTTCCAGGATGTAGTATAAATGCAATATAAATGCAATATGCTTTTAATTTCACGCGCGCTAATTTAGTTAGATAGAAAATCTCTCCCCCAGTTCATTCGGCGTCATTGCACAGAAAGTCGGCTAGGTAAAGTAATTGTTCTCCTTAAGAAATGTTACAGACTCCTTGCCGATCTCCTTGGGACAAGGAGAGCCATGCTTTTCTCTCGCAGTGCAACGCATATATTTCGGTACATAAAGTCGCTCAACATGTTTCTTGGAGTAAGAGGTGCAGATAGCTAAGTATGTAATTACAACAATAACATCATCGATGTGAGCTCTTTTTTTATAAAGTGTTGCAAAGTTTGATTAATCTAGACCGAAAATTGTGTTTGTGGTGCCATACAATGTTGACAAGAAATATAAAGTTTTTGGAGTTCTGTTTCAGAGGCCACCGTGTACAGAACCCCTTCCGCTTATTAAAGAAGGTTTTAACCTCTTTTTAATGCCCCTCCCAATCCTTCTTGTCAAAAGACACAAACGACTGTAAAACTGCTTTTGTGACTAAAAAATGTCTCGCTAGAAAGGTTGAAAATTCCTTGCTCACCCCTATTTTGACATTCTCTGAATCCACCACACACTGCAAAAAATTATTGATGAGAAATGTATCGATCGAACTGAAACATCAAAACCTTCACCGGACATGCTTTGGGCTATTAACTCGTTAATGTGACCAGGCGCGCTGGAAATTGACAACGCTGTTCAAAATTTCAGTATGGTGTGAGGAATTTGGCACGAAATGGGAGCGGTGCGCTGCGGTTTGGTGGGGTGGAATTTGAACAAAAATTCCGTTACAGCTACGTTACGTTGAACAGAATCATGGCGAAGACACAAGAGGAATTTTAGGAAAAATCTTGTCCGTTTGTTGTTGCTGGAATTAAAGGGCCGACAGAAGCCGTGTGCTTTAATTGAAATGTCAAAGTTTGTGAAAAGTAGCATTTCCAAACCACGTAAATTTCTGTTCTATAATTGATTTCTTTAACTGTTCTACACGAGAAGGAACATTTGACCCTAAGGTGGAGCACCCGAGCATCATTTTCGACACGAGGCTAGGGAATTTACCCTACTGAAAATTCAAAATTTTGAGAATTGCTTTTGTATGCATATTTCCTATATGTACGATATATTTTTCCACATTGACATTTTGAATTTTGGAACAAAATTATTTCCGATAGTGCCCTCAGCGACAATAAACCCATGGAAATTTTTAGGGGTACTACGGAAATTCTAGACAAGAGAAGGTTTTGAACAAAAGAGCCAGCTGGGCTCGTCTTAATTCAATTTAAGTGCCACGAACAAGTGAATCTTTGGAAACAAACATTGCGTTACCGCATGGTGGAAAAAAAAAAAGAAGCTAACAAGCTTCGGAAACGCTTTTACAGAGAGACTAAGACAAAAACAACTTGACCAGTAGGGGTGGTTATTTTATTTCCAAATTTACGGTGTATGCGTAATGGTTGTAAGTGCACCGCCGTTATCTTTTTTGACCATCAAAATGGCGAATATTTGGCAAATTCGTGGAGCTCCGGTACGGCGCGCAGTGGAGAGTGCCCACAAATTTTATTCTATAAGTTTTTACATTGATGATAGTACTTTTGAGTTATCATTAGACTTGATCCCAGATCACCTCCCATATCTGAAGAAATAGCTTTCAACTATGGGTATATCACGCTTCGCACATTCCGGAGTTTGGCAGGAGTAAATAACTCGATCTGTCAAACTTTGACAGAATACAATTGTTATACCTGTAAAATATTGAAAAAATAATAACTTTTGCATGTAAAATATTCAGCTCGTTGTAACAAAATTAACGCAGTGCTTTGTTCCCAATAAATGTGATATTTGTACATTGGATATAATGGATGAGTTTCACTGAAACATTCAAGGCCAGTCGCTGAAGGCCCGTAATTTGCCTTATCCTTTGTTACGCGACAAGCCTTTTAAATATTGATATATGAAGGATCAACTGGAAGTTAGAAAGGGCGCGTATGATTGTATATTTCTCTCAAGGTAAGAAGGAGTTACCTTGACGCGGGCCTGGAAATATTAATGTAAACCTGACGTCGTTTATTATAAATGTTCAGACACCTCTCATTGTAGCTGGTTTGATTTTCTTCAGGGTTTTAGCCCAGATTCGACTGAGGAAATCTGACCAAAACACACTTGTAATATTTGTTTAGCCAGTTGACGTTGTAAGAAGATCACAGTATAACAGAAACATTTGGAATCTAAAACTGGACAGATTCGTTTTTTTTCTAAGAAAGTCTATTGTCGAAACTGGCAATTATTTCTGGACACAGTTAGCTTAAATAAGTATAGATAGGCAGTTATAAACAAGGCAACCAAAAAAACCTTTATCAATTAATTCAAAGGAAACTAACCTTCGGAGGTTCGGACCACGGAAATCAGACAAAATGAGAGGATGAAAATACAGCTGCAGGAGACTAAAATTGGCATATTTGAAAAGAAGACAGGAAATCAACAAGAACCTCTTCCGTCCATTTGACGTCGAGAAGAAACGGTGACCAAAAACACCAACAGTCGTCAATTCTTCAAATCTTCACACAGTTACTCAGTTTTCAATTCTTTTGTTAATTTGAAACCAACATGCACAATGGAAGTCTTTTTAATTTATCGCTCAATAGTCCAAACAACTCTTCTTTGTGTCGTAAAAAAAATATCACTCTTCTTTTTGTTTTAAGAATCAGGCAACCGTTAATATAAATACAAATACAAATATAATATTCATACATGTATAAGAAGTAATTTTCGAGTTTGCCTTAATTTGTACCACCAGAGGCGAATGGAATTAAATTTTGACCAAAGTCAAATTAACATCCAAAGCACCTGTTCTCCTTATTTTTTAAAAAGAAAAAAGAAAAAAAATCACCGGTGTGATAGATAGATGGAAAAAAAAAAAGAAAAAGAAAGAAAAAATCAAAATAAAATAAATAAATAAATAAATAAATGGATCGCAAACTTCGTAAAGTACACTGTACTTCACTTTGTTTCAGAACTAACACTGAATTTTATCAAAAATTTATGAATAAGCTTTTTCAGCGCGCGAAGTAAGTTTTAATTAAAGCAAGCATGTTCCGTGATCGTTTGATATGTAATCTGCAGTTAAAATGTTAAATTCTGACCACTTCAGCAGAAAATCTTTACTAATTTTAACAAGAAGCCATCCGAGGAGAATGGCGCGATTCTCACTGTGTTGTTCTATTGTTTACTTCTAAAGCCATCGCGCGGATAATAAGTGATCTTTTTTTTACATGTTTATGTTATCTACGTTTGGAATAGTCGATTCTATTTTTTTTTTTAAGCAAACGAGTTCAAAATTAAACAAACACATAAACATTGTGCTAAATTAGGAATAAGTACTCGCGAAGTCCATTTAGAACACCACGATGGGAAGGAAGATCAAATTGAAATAATTATTTTGGTTTTTTTTACTTAGACACAACGGCAAAATTTGAAAAAAGGTCTGCCAGAATTTTTAAATTTGAAATCACAAACCAGGGCCTGCGTTGCGCATGTATAGATTTATACTAAAAGTTGGACCACTAATTATTGTTTTGGTTTCCAAGGGCGTCCGTTATGTCTTTTGTGTTTTGCCGTTTCGAAGAAGTCATTCTTGTGCTGAACACCTTCAAGAGGAACTTTTCCAGGGAGCTGCTGGCTTCTAGTATCAGAGAACAAAACAAAAATAGAATGAAATGGAAGACATGAAACTATCCTTGGCTGTTTTTACAGCCACACAACCAACTTCATTGAGGACATTTTTAAAATTCTTGTCAGTAAGTTAACAGGCCAGCTGAAAAGCGATTTCATTAGTCCCTGTACTTGGCTTCAGCGAATAATTCAAGTCTCGGCCTTGATAATTATCGCTTGCTGCGTGAGTAAAAGTACACTGTAAGTAATGGGCAAAATAAGATGAACAACAAAAGTAAGTGCGAGCATGTGAGGGTTAACCTTGACTGTTGTACATTCATGATCACGAGATCAACAGGAGACAAACTAAAAATACACCAATTCGACTAGCAATGAACATTTTTTTTTTAATTAACTTTATTTCCACACCAACAGACCAAAAAAAAAAAAAAACACTACTTACAATGAAAAATACTTACAATGCAATGCTACAGTACAACATTTATCTACTACGCTGATAATTTCACATTACTTATATTTCTACCAAAAAAATAAGAATGCTATTTATTACAATATATATTTTTTTCTCTTCCCCCTTCCTTTTCTTTCTTTAAGAGTTACCACACGCTATTGCATAATGCTGGAGCACACTTTCGTGTAATTCTTAACGACTTGTTAAGAAGAGTGTTTGTACCTTTGAGGAACCGAAAGTGGAAATAAAAGCGAAAAAAGGTGAGTGCCTTGATTAATCCCTGTCAATCAATCAATCAAGCAAGCAATCAATCAATCAATACTTTATTTAACCACGTGACACCTAGGAGTGCAAGCGCTCGTTAAAACGTGTGCGTGAACTCAAAATTGTATAAAAAAAAAAGGATTATATAATCTATGTAAATATGTAATATACAATAAATGCCTAAAAATAGTTATATACAAATAAATTAAGAAATGAGTTATTTAAACCTAAAATAATTACCTAGTAATCGTTTAAAATTTAAAAGATCGTTAGCGACCCTTACAAATGGAGGTATTGAGTTCCAAATCCTGGCGGCTATAAAGGAAAAGGACTTATGCCGCCATTCCAAATTGTATCTAGGCAACTCCAAAATTGTACCGGACCCCTTTAGGTTATATGAGCTTACTTTAAAATTAAAGAGATCTTGAATATAGCTTGGAGCTAAATTATGTAAGCATTTATACACAAGGATTAAGGCCTGAAATTTCCTGCCTTGTGAGGTTAAAAAGACAAAGGAGACAAAATCAGCGCGACTAATTCCTTTATCTCTCATAGTTGCGTAGCCTACATCATATTACAATATTTTGTGATGCGGCCATGATACAATATACCCAAATTAGTATCAAGCAATTAGGATAACGATAACACCCAAAGCGACGGAGAATCGAGGCTTTACCCGTACACTCCGTGGAGTACACCGTAGCCCTTTTATAAGAAACTCGAAGCTAAGGCTGTCATGGCAGCTTCGTGTGTAAAAACAAACAAACCGAAAGCATAACGTTATAATATCGCGATGCCTTTCCTATGTCTCGTCAGTTTGCGGGTTGTGTTCTGATGTGGCAACAATGGAAGCCTCCTAGATGACCGATGAAAAATGGGTGCGTATCCCAGTTATGTACAAAAGGTTGGTTATCTCCTGTACGTGGCCCCCTTCTACTATTGCCATGATCGCAAGCAGAACTTTTCAGGTATTCAGCAGCGACTTTAGGCGACTTAAGGTCCCAGAGTAGGCCTTTAAGACGTATTTGTTCTTTTCCCCTCCACCTAGAGCTCCCTGGTCACCGACCCGCAGAATGTCAACATATTTTATGTTTTATCTTAGTTTTTACCGATGGCGAAAGTTTTAACCCCACCTCGTCACATTTGTAGCCATTTATTCCAAACAATTTGTTTTCATCATGGTCTACCTATCCCTTCAGCAAACTAGTGCGACGCCTTGCAGAGCTCTTGATGTCTTAATGTTTGCAAACGACTCAAGATAAAATAGTTGTTTGCTTTTTTTTTTTTAAGGTCCTTGATAATTATTTTATATTTTCGAACACACTTGTTGATGTGCTTTTTACACATAAGTTTCCTTAAGCTTCGCGATAATTATTTTGTCTTTGTACACACTTGATTCCGAACATAACTGTTAATGCACTTTTAACATAATACCTCCGCACAAAGCTATTGCCTTGGGGTAGAGACTTAGAGACAGATAAATACAACTTGTTCGATGGTTTAACATATAAACATGTACACAATTGAGCTGATAGCGTGAGATGCGTGCTAATGACGAATAGTGACGTCTCTACATTGTAAAACGGGCTCATTTTTGCACGTTCTGTTGACACAATAATATGGTAACATGGAGTGTTGCTTTTCATGGCGTATCGACTTCGTGAATACTGATAAGAAAACTACTCAATTAATTAAAGGGTATGAAAAATGACACTTTCCTAGTTATATAATCAATATTCCGTCATTTCAAGAGTAGCGTGCGAGATCACTGAATTAAAATATATCCTATGGCTTTGATGTGCTTCTCTCCATTATCTGGTTGAGCGTTTCCGATTACTTCATTTCCACACGTGTTGGAGTCGTCATGAATCCCTCCTGTTCCAAACCCTAGTCTTGAATCACAGGTAGCGCATTCATCTTCTCCATTGTTTGCAAGGAAACCGATTCTAGCTTTAGCCATGTCCGGATCGTCACTTACTGCATTAAACCCTTCTCTGTTACAATTGTACTGCAAGGAGCTTTGTGTACCAAGTAGAGTTTTCCACGTGTCACGACCCAGTGATATGGCCCGGAATTGCCCGTTAGCAATCAGAGAATATAGTGAATCAGCGGCCTGGCTAATGGTGATAAAATTCGTTGTCTCCTCGCCTGGAATCTTCATACCAAGACAGATTTTGAAAAAGGGAGTTTTCCAATATGTCGGTAGCTTGGTCTCTTGTGTATCAAACCCAGTCTCCCCTCCCACAATGTTGAATGCTTCTTTGTTGCTCCAGAGATTGGAATTATAGTGAAAAGTTTGCTAAAGAAGAGAGGAAAAGAAAGAAAAAAAAAAAAAAAAAAAAAAAAAAAAGACAGCCAGCATTTGGCTAAGGGTCTTTCCGATGCCAAAGAAAATCATTCTACACAAGAGTTGGCATTTTCGGGTTTTATCCCGTATAAAATTATCACACTATGCAAAGTTTACCTTCATTCCCTCACCTAACATCTCGAAGAGGACTAAACCCAAAGTTAGGAATGTCTTCTATTTTTCGTGGAGCAAGTTAAGCTCAATCATATAGAACAAAATCGAACCAAATGAACTTAGTAATGTGATGACGTGGAGCGAGATTGTTCTCCATATTCGAATACAACAATACAACCGCTTACAAATACTTTCTACTATGTAGTTCACATCTATGTATTCACTGCGAGTACAATTACTGCAGTAACTTTAATCTTTAACTTTTAACAAGTTACTCCTAAAACAGTGTAAAATACTATAGTAGAAGAATAACCCAAGAGCACCAACAAGACTAAAACAAAGAGGATAAAACACCTTTCTTCCGCCAATCTTCATCACCAGAGTCCATCCACCTCCACCACATGTCCCCATTCCAGAACCATTCATGACCCAGTAGACTGGAATATTTTGGGATCCTACGTCAAAGTGGTAAGGTTTGTTTTCCCTGTTTCTAAATTAAAGAATTGAAAAGGCTTTGGCCTATAATATAATTTTCTTTTCCCACAAATTTTACCCGGAGAGCTAGATAAGTGGTAAATTTCTCCCGACGAAAATTACTTCAAGAGTCTCTTAACTAATTTGCATTAAGACTTATGTTTTGTGTAAGCAAAGGAAAATCACTTGAAGACTGGCAGTTATCTCACGGTCGGATAAAGAATAGCATTTCTGACATCCTTCCTGGTGAATATCTAATTTTATAATAAATGTGTTTACACTCTGTTCAAGTATTAATTCGGGGCGCGGTTGCTTTAGTCTGCCCAAATTTTCCTACGAATCACGAGAGAACCCATATATTTTGTTAGTATTACTACGCTGTTGCAAAATTTCGCACTGGTAAAGGTCAGAGGTAATATATTTATCACTTACAAAGTCAAGTCGTAGAGTTCCTTGCAAGGGGAATCTGCGTACAGAGAAGTTGAAAGGCATCTATTTATAACATCTATAAAACTCTTAATATTAATCAAAACAACGCCCGAACAAAAAAAAAAAAAAAAAAAAAAGAAAAAAAAATGACGAAAATTCAGCATTTGCTCATTTAAGACCATTCTCCTTTCCCTACATTTCTGTGATTTCACCTTTTACTTTTTCGTAGTGTCCGGTTCTCAAAAGGTAAAAAATATCTTAATCGGGAATCCAACGCTGCAACCATTTGGCCAATGTAAAATACAGTCTAATTAAGACTGATTCACTCGCATTTGCAGTTAAATGATCCCTTGGTAATGTTGCAGGAAATATCGGCAGAACAGTTGCGTGCTTCTGCGGTACATTCATCAACATCTGAACAGAGAGAAATCTGCGTTACTTCAAAGTCGTTTACATTTTTGCCTCTGTACTATGCGCGTGCGTCTTACCCAGGCAGATAATAGTGCGGCAAAACATTTAAAGATTTTGTCAAAGTGAGCAATCGGCAAATTCAATAGCTCTCCGCTTGTTAATTTAATTAATTAAAGCGTAAGTTTGCTTAAAAACTGAAAATATATCTGATTGGCATAAGCACTAACGAGTCTATTCCTCTACGTAGATTTCCAGCCATTGATAACTGTGAGAAGCCCTTATATAATCAGAATTGAAGTTTTATTCGCTGCATATTAATTAGAGACTGAAGTGCTTGCGCCATTGTAAAGTACCAAAAAAATTTAAGCTTCACATTTGTTTCCGTCTCCCTGGTGACCAGGTTTACAAATACAATAGTACAATCCTTTAGTGTTAATACGTTGAGTATCGGCATCACATTTTGATGTTCCCGCAATACACTCGTTAATATCTAAAACAAAATATTGCATACTTATTTTTCTTTGTAAGGAGAGAACATTTGTTCTTAGGTCACTACAGCAAAGGGCTTAAATTCCCCATATTATGACGTCATTATTTGTGCCTTTACAAAATTAAAACTGGAGATTCTAAATAGTAAATAAAATGCCGATTTATGTAAGCTTTATCAATGAAAGGTGCTTGATGCTAGATTTAATTTGAACTAGAAGAGTGTTGTGCGATTATCGAAAAACATATTCCTGTGGAAGTAACCCTGGCAGCTCGTAACCGAGATGAGCTTAATGTGTTAATTTAACAAATAGATTCCATGTTGCTGTGGGTCTGTTCAGTTTATCACATTTGACGTCAAGATGTAGTAAGAACAAAAAAGGGGCATAAGAGTGTCACTGATGTTCTTACCACATTTTGACGTCTTCTTTGATCTATTACATAGAATGATGTTAATGACCCCATCTATATGTCTGCCCTCCAGTTGATTAATCGTAGGCTAAGATCAAATCAAAATGTGAAAATAATGTGACTTACACAATTTCCTACAGTGATACTTTCAAAATAGCAAAATTTGTGACCTGTGGAATTCATTCATTCTAATGGGTCCCCACATAACATGTTGGACACTTTTAAAGCAAAACATCCCCAGCATGTAAATAATAGCTATTATTGAGGCAAATTAGATATGCATTTCTCTTCAACAATCATTTTAACACGTGACTGTCATACGGCGCAAAAACTAACCTTCACATTTCCTCCCATCTCCTTGATAACCAGGTTTACAAGAGCAGTTGTAAGATCCTTTGGTGTTAATGCAATCAGCATCAGCGTGACAAGTGGATGTTCCTGCAGCACACTCGTCAATGTCTAAGAAGTACATTGCATTCATTTAACTGTATTGAATCAGCTTGTACTTTTTAAGGAGGAATTTATCAATTAATGGGATGCATGTACATGTGGCACTGCAAGTCTATTGATAGGCCCAAAGTTGGTCGTTTAGGCCGTAATATAGGCGAATCTTTGCTGACGTCATTGTTTACATTTTTCCTCATTAACATATCACTTTGCGCATAGAAGGCATCATCCTAGACACAATTTTACTAGAAAAACTTAAAGAGCTTGTGAAACTTAGCAAGTGGTGAAATTTTTGGCTCTGTGGGTGTAATATTCGAAGAGAAATTGGTTTTCAAAAACATCAAAATTTCTGTGTGGCAAAAGCGCTAATGAGCTCATACATTCTTTGTAAAATTTGGAGCTTTTAAACCCTCGTCGCACAAAAGGTATTTGATACATTGCGCTCAAATTCCTTGGGACAGTTAATCGTGCTGTGCCCTTTCAACATTCAGTATTAATCTCTTTGTAGCTCCATCAGAAACTGTATCGCTTATGGTAGTGAGGCAAATATTTTAGACAACGATTCTCATTTAAGTCCTAACTCGTCAGAGGCGTAAAGTTATCTGATTGATTGATCAACCTTACAACATACGACTGTTTTGTCTATTACGAATGTGGTCAACATTCCAGAAAGTGTATTGATAAACTACATAAAAAATGTATCACTTGTACATTTATATAATTAAATAAAGACGTTCTTTATCATTCTTTGTCTTCTGTCCTTGAATACAATCTTTTCGAGGCTACTACGTCATTGTTTTTTTTTATGCAATTTGTAAAATAAGAAAGGGAAAAAAAGATAGCTTGCAACTCATATGTCGTACACTTTACAAACTCTTATTTATTCATTTTCTTTTTCTTTTTAATGAAAGACCGTTGCTGCGTCGGTTATGAAAACGATCTAATCGTGGCATGTTCTCTTTACTTTCGCTTCTTTTAACTCCCTGCAACCGATGATCCATTTAAGTCTCGTGCCCCGCTGCAGTTGTACGTATTCTTTTTCATAGTGTTTCCTGCATTGAATTTTAACAGACGCCAAAAATCCAGACCCAGTTAGCGACCAAATCGAAATACAGATAGACAATTAAGTGGAAAGGGCGGTGATGGGTTTCAGTAATGAGAACTGGGTTTGTATGTTCATCCCGCGGAGTGACCCTTTGAAATAACTTATCGCCAAAAGCGTTGAAAACTTCAAAATTATACGCATTAATAACTATCATTACCATCAATCTGATAATAAATATTTTGGATCTTGTAACTGGAAAGTTGTCGCTTATGGCAATGATATCTAAGTTGGTCTTCTCAAACGGTAGGAAGTGTTTACTCACGAAAAGATTCCTTTTCCAAAAGAAGGGAGATTGTATTGCTTGTTAACATCAGTATGGCCGCCCTGACATAATATGAAAACGGTCTTTTTTAATATGAAGCTATATTTCTCTTACCAATTTTGCAGTCCTGACCCGTGAATCCTGTGTGATACAAACAACGATATCCATTTGGTGTAAACACTGCGCGAAAAGCCAAATATTCGGGCCCGAATTCGCTCGAATACGGATCGGCGCACGCCGCGTATGCCGCAATGTTCTGACGTATTCGATTACGGCTGACTCGAAATACACCTGGAATATTCTGGAGGAATCCGGCCTGTTTTTCCGTATTCAAATTTAATGCTCGTGAATAACTCGAAGTGTTCGATAAATCATACGGGCCACGTTTTGGTAGATTAATGTTGCATTAGATGTTCTTCGAAGATATAGCGATCATTTATGACTCGAACATTTTCGAATACTCTCAGTTGTTCGAGAGTTTGCGACTGGAACACGCGATGCACGACGCCACTTCTGACGTGAACGTCTTCGAATACTAATGAATACGTCAAGTATGCTCTAATTTTCGAGAATCGCACGCTATGAATACGAAAGTTATGTCACATTTTTCACAGCCAAAGATGTATTGCGTCGTCAAGAACGGGTTTTATGCAGGTAATATACGCTACCGCGTAGTTTATTCAGACAACACGCTAGTGTTCCGAAGCGTCCGACTGGAACACGAGACTCATGCGAAGTATGAAACGCGTTCATGTTTGAATACTGAGGCATACGTCAGGTTTTAAGGTATTCTAAACGACACACTTCAAGTGTTCTGTGGTGTTCGACTGGGACACGAGACTCATGCGAAGTATGAAACGTGTTCATGTTTGAATACTGAGGCATACGTGAGGTTTTATGGTATTATAAACGACACACTTCAAGTGTTCTGTGGTGTTCGACTGGGACACGAGACTCACGCGAAGTATGAAACGTGTTCATGTTTGAATACTGAGGCATACGTCAGGTTTTAAGGCATTCTCCACGACACACTTCAAGTGTTCTGTGGTGTTCGACTGAAACACGAGACTCATGCGAAGTATGAAACGTGTTCATGTTCGAATACTGAGGCATACAGTGCAGCTCAGATATAAGCGAACTACGTATACGCGTATCATACGAGCGTATTTTGCGTATACGCGTATGTCAATACGCGCACATATACGCGTATATACGCGCATATATACGCGTATATACGCGCGTATATGTCTCTTTGTTATGCATTCCCACAAGTTTCTTTATGTGAAGCATTGTTAGTCAAACAAAGGACATTATATTTCTTGAGAATGAAAATGGCTTCAAAGCGAAATTTGCATATTGTTAAAACGTCATGCCGATCAATAAAAGCTATCATATTTCGATCACTTCGCAAATTCACCGACAAACTACGGTTTGTCGACACTTGATCTTAAGCTACTAAAAATGGGAAGAAAATTGATACAGTCGCTTGAACTCCCTATTTTAACACGTGAACTTTATGTTCTTACAAGTAAAGATCTGTGTTTCGGCACGTGTCGGCAAGTCGTTTGCGAAATGTTTATTGTCTGAATTAGCGTTCTGAAGATCCTAGTCGAAAAAATGATATCTCCGGTTATATTTGACACAGATCATGCATTCAAATGGTACAATACTCTTTCCTTGACGAAAAAAATGTGTATCAAAGTTTCTATGATGCGCCGCTCACGTTTAGTTATTTTTTCTTGTGTTTCGGCACGCGTCGGCAAGTTGTTTGCGAAGCGCTTATTGTCTGAAGATCCTCGTTGAAAAAATGATATCTCCGGTTTCATTTGACACAAATCGTTCATTCAAACGGTAAAATGCTCTTCCCTTTACCAAAGAATTGTTTATCAAGGTTTCTATGGCACGCTGCTCAAGTTTAGTTATTTTTACGTCGGGAAAAGGTTCTGTGTTTTCGGCAGGCGTCGTCAGGTCGTTTCCGAGATGTTTATTGTCTGAAGCGTTCCGAAGACCTTGTCGAAAAAATGATATCTCCGGTTATATTTGACACAAACCGTTCATTCAAACAGTAAAATGCTCTTTCTTTAGCCAAAGAAATGTTTATCAAAGTTTCTATGGGGCGCTGCTCACGTTTAATTATATTTTTCTTCAAGGAAAAGTTCTGTGTTTAGCCATGCGTCGGCAAGTCGCTTGCGAGATGTTTACTGTACGTGAGGTTTTAAGGTATTCTAAACGACACACTTCAATTCCTGTCTCCTGTTCGACTGGAACACGAGATTCATGTAAAGTATGAAACGTATTCGTGATTGAATACTGACGCCAACGTGAAGTACTGAGGACCCATACCAAAGCTTGTATATCGCCCAAACTGTGTTCAAACTGCCGAGTGTAACACACTTTTAAATTCCTTTGGATTCCTAACAAAACCCACCCAAAAGAAAGAAAATTACAAGGACAATATGCATGTTATCCCAACAAAAAGTAAACAACTGCCGTTATGACATCTTCATTTCATTTCAAATAATACTTTATTAATACTGAAATAATAAAACTTATGTTACTTGTTCGTGTATGTTTATTTTCATCAAACTATGGAAGAATTTATATTGCCAAGACCCTATGTTAAGAAAAAGTATAAGGAACCATCTGAGAAGCAAAACCTAAAAAAACACTATAACATTTTGTATGCATCTACTTTATATCTAGATGCTGCTTTGTTATGAAAAAGCATAACCATCTGAGAAGCAAAGTCTTTAAAAAACACTATAACATTTTTTTTGCAAACTTTCTAACTAGATGCTGCTGTGTTATGAAAAGGCATAATCAAGCATTTGAGAAGCAAAGTCTAAAAAACCACTTCTATAACATTTTGCATGCAACTTTCTAACCAGATGCTGCTATATTACGAAAAAGCAGAAGTTCGGAACCATCTGAGAAGCAGTCTAAAAAAACACTTACATTTTGTATGCAAACTTTAGAACTAGATGCTGCTATGTTACGAAAGAGAATTAGGGATGAATTAATGAATTGCTGCTTTGCATATTTAGAGCGGTTTTCAGTTGAGTGTCGAAAGTAATTAGACAATTACTTTGGTTTTGGTTTTGGTTTTACTACAGTTCGAGATTAGCTGAGAAGTCTAATTGGTAAGTAATTGGTTTAGGTTTTGGTTTTGGTTTTATGACACTCAATTGAAAACCACTCTAACATCATTATTATTTGGTTCAACAATTGGAACCCTCTTAACATTACCATATACCGTTAGAGGTGTCTCACACAAAAGGGATGTAGTGCATCCGATTTAATCTGTAGACATTGTATGTAAACCCCATATCAAATTAAAACTTATAGAGCTGGCTATCAAACTATACCAAGGACTTTCAAATAAAATGAATTGCCAAATTTTTCTAGACATTTTAGTGCTGGCGTCCAAATCATTATTATTATTATCACATTTTGAAAGCTACATGTACAAGTCAAAGTGAACTTTGTTTCTTGTTAATTTAATTTGTTTCTCAGTTTCTGGACACAAAACACAAAAACAAAATTGCCTGTGTGTTGTCATATTCAATCGCAGTAAAAAGTTACAGAACATTTCCAAAACAGGATTAAAGAATGGTGGAGTGATCATTCAAAAATCACTCTAAGAGAAAAAAATATTTCAAAATAAAAATTAACAGACATGGATGATAAACTAGCTACTGTCCAAAATTTGAGGCAGACTCACTTTGACTTAGCTTTCAAAAAGTGATTTGGATGCTCGCATAGAGAAACCCTGAAAAAATTGATAATTCATTTTATTTCCAAATTCTTGGTATACATGTACGTGTAGATTGATAGCCAGCTTTATTGGCTTTAATTAGACATGCTAAATGGCGTGGGTGCAAGACACTCTGAAAGATATAGGGTAGCCTCAAGACAAAGAGCTGAAAATTCAAACCAAGACCTGAGATCAACACTAAGTGTTGACAGGATTGATGACCAAAAAGTTTGACAGTCACATTTGGAAAGCTACACTGTAAGAACCTGGGTTTCTAGTGCATGCAAAAACATACTTAAGATGCCTTTGAGAGAAGAGAGAGTTTTCAGCTCTTAACCTGAAATGAGTGGCTAATAGTCACTCTGAACAAACAGAATGAACTGATTAGATACATGCAAACAAATTCCTCCTTAGGCTAATAACCTAAATGAGTAATAAAACTCAATTTTCAATATTTACCTTTGGAAGGGATATGGTTAGTACAGTGGAACCTCAATTTAACGAGCCTCTATATAACGAGGTCCTCAGTATAACGAATGATTTTTACGGCCCCAGTAATAGTAGACTATACGGAAAAGAACCTTGATACAAAACCCTGTTATAGTGAACATACTTTGCCAATTCCTTGGCACTTCATTATATCAAAGTTTCACTGTAGTTTGACATTACTATAGCAAATTGTCTTGAAATTTGTAGTGGTCATCAATGAAACAGGGTTTACATGTACCTTAATATAATGTATATATAAAATAACAGATGACGAACTGATCAAATGTAGATTTGACTTGACATTTTATTACTATTTAGTTTCGTACTACACAACTTGTGTGCAGTACTCATCAGATAAAATTGCCGAATGGGAATTTAGATCATTACACTGATTTGAAATACACAAGCGACCATTGGAAATGTGATAGCTACAATAAGCGAATGCTTTTACAAAACAAAGGAAAGTTGGAAATTAGGAATAAACTCTGTTATTATTGAAATACAAGAGAAGATTTAAAATTTAAAATTTAACATTAAACATTTTTCAGGAGGAATTTGTTTGCATGTCTACATGAAGTTATCTAATCAGTTCATTCTGTTTGTTCAGAGAGGCTAACTCAGGTTTACAAATAATAAAGTACTTCTCCCAGAGGCGTAAGTTACATCGATTTGAAGCGGGGTTACATGGGGCAGCCTCCAAGTGACTTTGACAATAAATCAAAGTTCAAAGTCACTTGAAAGATTTTAAAGCAAGCTGCCCCATATAACCCAATTCAAATCAATGTAACCTATGCCTCTGGGAGAAGTACCTTTGTAAACCTGAGTTAGCCTCTCTAAATAAATGGAATGAACTGATAACTTCATGTAGACATGCAAACAAATTCTTCCGGAAAAATGCTAAATTTTAACCTTTAAAACTTCTGTTGTTACACAATAGTAACAGTGTTTATCTATAATTTCCAATTTTCCTTTTTTTTTTTGTAAAAGTGTTCACTTATTGTAGCTATCATATTTCCAACGGTTGCATGTATATTTCAAATTAGTGTAATGATGTAAATTCGCATTTGGCAATTTTATCTCATGAGTGCTGCACACAAGTTGTGTACTACGAAACTAAATAGTAATAAAATGTCAAGTCAGATCTACAGTTGCTCAGTTCGTCATCTGTTATAATCACGCTCTAGTTTACTACTGAGCACTCTGAAAACAGATATGCAAATCACCTTGTTTACATATGAAATATACAGAGACTGATTAGTGAAATGCCAAAATTTACCTGCCAATATAATTTTTCAAAAGCTCTTACAAAAATAAATCTAAAAAGCCTCCATGGCTCCCTAAATAGTCATTAATACATACATGTATCTTGTAAGCCAGGGTTCTTCCTCACAGGTTTTCCTTTTTTTCTTCAAATAAGGAGGCCAGGGATTATACATACATGTAAGGCATTACCAATTTTACTTCATCCTATGATTAAAATACAATACGCATAAAAGGTTAGTTAAGTTTATGTGTAAATCCCCACTGGGAAACCTCAAATCAAGCTTGCAGTACTAAGGAAAATATCGTAATAAATCAATCAGTAAATTTTACACAGTAGTTTGATTTAATGGTTTAATTCACCATCATTCCCATTGCTGTCCCTCTTGAAAACAAGGTTACATTTACTTCCAATGTATAACTTCTGCTTGATAAAGAAACATTTACAACCAGAGGCAATTCCATACATCTTAAGCAGACATTACAACTGAACTTTACCCTGAAAACTTAAGCTTAACTTACTCGTACGTACAAGACAACCCGGGAAGACAACAACGGCTTACGTTTTACCTGTTGTTGTTGACTCGTACCTCCGTATGTATCGATGTTTTCATCAGCTGTATGCCACCAAAAACTGTTTGAAATCGTGCACAGAGAAGAAGTGAAGATAAACTGATTTTTTTCCGCCAAAGTAGAGTTTTTAAACAGTGAAAAAGGACCAAGAGATCGGTGCAAGCTTCAACATTTCACACCTTTCAAAAAGGACGCCAAAAAAATGGCGCGAGAACCGAGAGAACCTGGTATCTAATGTGGAAAACCGCTGATCCGTGCTTGTTGAAGGTCGGACACTCAAAATGCTGATGTAGGTCGTTTCTCTCATTTCGTCACAAGTCGTTTCGAAACACATTCAAGGTCAATTTCGTTTCAAAAGTAACCTCCAGGAAAAAATTTGATTAAAGTGTTTTCCGGAATACATTTTGTGATTTCTTGTTCAAGCGTAATGCAATGTTGATATGATGACAGGGAGTCGACTGAGGAAGCTATTGGGCCGTTATTTAGGAGTTTCGTTGCCCTGCGGGCTCCGGAGTTAAACTCATCCCACAGAGAAAAGATATTTGTCTGAAGGTCTCGGGACTTTCTCCACTGAATACACCAAAACTTCTCCGAAACGAACTTGATTCCTCTTACTAACCAAACTTTGCGCAGCTTTACGTGTCTCTAGTCAGTTTAACTTTGCGGAACTTTACGTATCCCGTAGTGTCCAATTTGTGGTTTCGTGCTGTGTTAACCATTTCAGACGAGATGGGTCACACAAAGAGAAATCGATGACTTATTATTCGTCGAGTCTTTCTTACAAACATAACTTAGCTTGGCGTAATCTAAAACAAGGCAGCCTTAAAGAGCCAACAACTAAAAGGAATGCTAACCTTCCGAACTCCTTGCCTCTAAAATCCAACACGAGAAAAAGACGAAAATGCCTGTCCAATTCACGAAAATGGAAGGCCTGGTACTGAAAACGTCCAGTTACACTAATTTCCTCTCGTCGGCGTTTGACCTTGAAAGGCAACGGGAAACTGTAAATATTAATTTGCAAGTGTTGTATTTTATGATTTGTTGCAATTGCTTCTAAGAAATAATGGGAGGCCGATTAATCCTGCATCTAAATACCACTGATATCAAAGACACCTGCTTAGAAGGTTAGATAATTTGTTGTTTAAGGGATGTTTTGACCGTATATCTTTTGTTGTTGTTTTGTTTTTCATGCCAGTGATTGAAAACAATTATGAAGAGGTAAAAAATGTTCATATCATTTCCACTAGCAAAAATGAAGAGAAAAAAAAAAAAAAGCCAAAAAAACCTGATTTGTGATTTGCTTTGTTCAAGTGAACCTTCACGGCATTAATTTATGAATGAAGTCTAATTTATGTGGTCATCAAGTAATTTAAAAACACAGTGCGTTCCAGGATCAGTTACTTAACATAGGAATTCAACTACTCAACTCAATGTTCCTAGCTGAGTTTCATGATAAGCTTTTCATGGTTTTCATAAAATGTTAAAAAAGATCGATCCACATTGAAATGTAAAAACAAAAAAACAAAAATCCGAAAGCTTGTGAGATTAAGAAGAGGAAATAAGGTAAGGACCATGCGAAATAGATAAAACGTAAAGATTATGGGTCAAACGCTCAATGCTGGTTAATTTGCAAAGAGGCAGCATGGAGTCGCGCGAAGTATTTGTTTTGATGTTTGTCAAAATATTACATACTGACTTAAAGGCCTACATAAAAACAGCGACTCTGACTTAGCCTCGATCACAACCCTTAAAAGAGTTTTGTATTACGGCCTGCTACCAAGGCGACTTTCAAAACTGTTCTACTCGCCAATAAAGATGTAAGAGCCTAAAGACTGAGCAAACCATCAGTAGCACACATAAATCATTTAGTAGTTTATTATTATTTCACTCTAATGAATACTAGAAACTGATTGAATAGTACAGGAAAACAAATCACGAAAGTGTTAAAATTGACAAAAATTTTTTTGTGGTTATTATTTTCAAGAGACAATCGAGTTGCCATAGAAATATGAAAACCTGATGACTGCTTTCAGGGCCTTTTAACCTAAGGGTAAAGAGTTTAAAACGTAACGTAGCTAAAAAAAACTAATAAGAGGCAATTCTTCCATTCGCTCATTTGTTCGTTTGTTCATCCATTCATTCCTTCTTTTTTGGTTCGCTTGTTCGTACCTTCGTTCGTTTGCTCACTGATTAGTTATTCACTACTTCATCTTTTCCCCTCTTCTTTTATTCTGTCAGTAACTTTCATAGCATAGTTCCATGTAGCAAAGCCCCGCTATTAAACCCGGTGTACGCAAGTATGCATCACATATGTAATTTAATGTTCCGCTCACACGAAAAATTTTAGTTCTACAATAATCAAGGTTTCCTTGATATTTTGACCAAATGGTATATACCAGATAGAGGCCATTTCTCGTCAAAGTTAAAAGTTGTTTTTCCCTCGCCAAGAGACACAAATTGCGGCTACACAAATACGTTAGCTAAAAAAACTACAAACAAAACTTCAAGAAACTTATTATACGATTTTAAAGTATAAGAGTGAAATAATATTTGTGCTAAGCTTCGTTAATTTTCATAGAATTGTTCTTACGCCCCGCTGTTTTCGTAAAGAAGCGTGAAACTTTGAACATTTTAAGCCTCGAAAACTGCCTTTATGTGCAAATTTCAAACTTTTTTTAAATGTTGCCTGTAAAAACAATCGATGGAACTTAAAACTATTTTCCTTAAACACATTCACTCAAAGGTATGTTTTGGCGAAGTAAACGAAACAAACAAAATCGTTTTTTTCGTCACCATCTTTCGATTCTCGACATTCTAAGAAAATAACTCTTAAGTCAGACTGGAGTCCCCATAACATAACCCGTTAGACATATTATTTTCTTAAGTAGCAACAAGAACAAAACTTCTTTGTTTCCACTAAGAGACTATGATCATAGTCTCTTCAGTCTCTTGATTTCCGCCCATTGTTACGTCACATTTTTACCGACATGCGACCATAATACAGACAGCCTGTGTCAGCACATCGTCGAACAGAGAACACCCCAAGAAATCCACACACCCTTCCTTTGCACGATCAGTGGCGAGATTTCTCGTTGGCAGATTCGGAGTTAGGTTTCAACGGGTAGCTGCGTGAACGAATGATCCAGAACATTGGATATATTACTCTAAACCACACGTTTATCGGTTGGATCGGTTTTCTCTAACAGCTTGTCATCATAACTCACAAAACGATGATTTCAACATGGAACAAATTTAGTTACCTGGCGTGATGCTTTCCGATAGATGGTGATTCCTACAATGCATTATTATAACTTATTTATAACTGTTTTTTGTTTGTTTGTTTGTTTGTTTGTTTTCTTTTATCGAGATCATTTCACTTTTAATCACTAACAATACAGATTGATGATGTAAAGACCACAACGAGACAGGAAAGACAGGTGGTGTGTAAAGCAATGTCACTGAACCAATATGTATCCCATGACTTTGATGTGCTTGTCTCCATTATCTGGTGCGGCTCGCGCATTAATGCCACACGTGTTGGTGTCATCAGGGTTCCCACCTGAACCAAACCCGATTCTGGAGTCACAGCTTACGCACTCAGGTTCGTTGTTACCAATGATACCGATTCTCGCCTTAGGAAAATTCTGTGAGTCGCTCTCTACGTTGAACCCTTCTCTGTTACAGTTGGGCTGCAAGGAGCCTTGGGAACCAAGCAGACTCTTCCACGTGTCACGGCCCACTGATGTGGGGCGGAATTGCCCGTCAGCTATCAGTGAGTGCAGTGACTCAGCGCTCTGGTCGAGAGTGATAAAATTCGTTCTTTCCTCGCCAGGGATCTTCATGCCGAGACAGATCTTGGAAAATGGTTTGCTCCAGTAGGTTGGTAGCTTGGTCTCCTGTGTGTCAAAACCAGTTTCACCCGCTGCTGGGTTGAATGCCTCTTGGTTGCTCCAAAAATTGGAATCATAGTGGAAGGTTTGCTAAAAAAAAAAAAAAGTCAGTATTCTCCAGAATATCTAAGGGGAAAGAAATGAATTTATTTGCATACAAATAAAAGTTTTTATGTCACCTCCTCGTTTATACATTTAATTTGTATCGGGTGTTGACATGACATGTGTAGGTCATTCAAGGGTAAAGGTGGGTAGATTGCTGCGTTCGTATCACCGTCATTTGATACCTTAGACAATACCTTGGAGTTGTGCAAGAATCACGAGACAGTCAGGCAATTTCATTACAACAGATAGTAGGATTGTGTAATTGTCACACCCTATTCAGTAAAAGTACATAGCCTCGTTTTCCTGGAGCACAAGAGGGTAAAAGAGCGATGCTAGCTGTGACTCGCCCTCTTAGTCTGTAACGCTAAATTTTGAAGTCGTTCAAGCAATCAAAGCAAACAAGGAAACAAAGTTAAATACTTTCTCCTTTTATATACCGTATATATCTATAACAGATATGTTTCTCTCGTATTTTTGCTATGGATAGCAAGAGCAAAGTTCTTATTTTGGGGCACTCGTTTGTGAGACGTTTTCAATTTTTCCTTTATGAAGGCCTTGATTCTAGAACTTTTCCCGGACTTGATTTATCCTCAGTAGAAATTAACTTTTTGAGGATTGGGGGACGAACTGTCGCTAAACTTCTGCCATTTGACCTGGACCACTTTAGAGCTTTGC
>NC_138148.1:17039800-17084800 GCF_964199315.1 Orbicella franksi | reverse complement strand
CTGAAAATATATCTTACGTGACGCCAGTCACGTAATACATGCAGCGTGTTTAGTCTATGTGACTTTGAACTTATATTTTGGGCTTTTTCTATAGCTCTTTTGTATCTTGCGTGGAATAATGAAACAATGTTGTAATAACGGCATGGATCAACTCTCTCTGTATATTTCCAACAAAGCAAGGCCCACAAATGGAACAAAAACAGATTATAGTACTCAACAATAGCGTTCTCTGAACATACCGCATTATGCAAATTTGAGAAGAGACTGTCGCGAACTTTTGCATTTTACCTGTGTGAACCTCGATTACCCAGATTTTTTTTTTTTCCATATTATTATAGTAAAAACGACACTCTTCTCCGCAGTACTTGTTTTAGTTCCATATCGGACATACCAAGATACGTTTTAAGCCCGTAAAACTACGCAATTTTTGCCGTTTTCAGAGGGGCTTTAGAAGGCAATTCTTCAACGGTCGACGGAATCCTTCAAAATGCTTGAAAAATTTAAAACTTCCTAATGTCATATAGAAGAAAAGAAAAGCTCTTATGCTAAGTTTATCCCGAGTTCTAGTTTTGTAAATTGTTTCAATGCGAATACCGAGAACTTTGTCAATTTTCCAGATATTTTTTGCATATTTAACGAGGCAAAAAGCTATATTTTCGTTTTTTGTGAATTTCTCGAAGACTTTAAATTCTACGAAAATCGGAATAATATTTTCGAAAGTGGCTCCCTAAAAGCGTTCTCTAGGCAATGTTTCAGGATTTTCGATTTTTCTAACCTGGCCAGCCATTCTCGATATTTTCAGTCAGTGACTCGTAAAGTCTGCATTGAGCAGATCTTGGATGTAGATGATGCCTTTGTTGTACCATTCGTTAATAAAAATTGTCTTTCCGTCCAGCCGGATGTTGCGATTATTCCAGATTATTTGATCGTATACGGGTATTTTTTTGCTGTCAGTTGAAAACTTGAATTCTTGCCAATAACATAGAACCGTGCGGTAGAATTCAGGGAGTTGTTCTAAGTTGAGCGTCTTTACGTCGTGGTCGCAATTAATCAGGAAATCAACACCATCTTAATGACCAGGGCAACTACGCTCTCTACCGTAGTTATAGAGGTACCATTTTGTTTGCGTTACAGCGTATTACACTTTGGAAGGCCTTGCCTCAATGACCGCTTCAAACAGGTCGGATCTATCAGGCATTTACGTTTGCGCTTTTAGTAAGCGCTTTGATTTTTAACAGTTTGATTTTGTCAGCGCCGTTTTTTGTTGTATTATCTCCGGCAGTATAGCACGTTCCTGGCGGCATCTCAATTTTTTGGGTTTGCTAAACATGTTGCCGATTTACTGATTTTTGTTTGGTTCCTGTACATACTTGAATATTTTACTCAGTAAATGTCCTGTAGATTTCTCAGTCTTTGCCATAATGTTCTTGTATCCTGGTCGCAGTTACCTCGCATATTCACCATTAAGAAATCTGGTGAAACGTAAGGCCCCCTTGTTTTATTTGCTGTTATAGATTTCTACAACCCAGCAATAATGTTGACTCGTGGAAAACGCCGTGCGGCCCCAGGCACCGTTTGTACGTCTGCTGGTTCCAAAAAGGCACGCTCGAAGCGCACCACACCAACTGCGTCTAAGCGCACCCGAAGAGGCCAAGGGATTAACAGCCTGAACGGTTCTCATCCCAGCCAGCTACAGCGTCAGCTATTAGTACCTCCACAAACTGTACCCAGTGTTGATATTGAGACCCCAACCGCATCCGGTTCTAGCGTTCCGAATATCCCTTCAGGTTGGTCCATCCCTGCCTTGACATTGGTGATTTCAGCGGCAGTGATCAAGGGTCTTACTGATGCCGGTATCTTCCCCAGTACCAACGTCAACGTGGCGCAGAATACATCCCAGACTGTTGGAGCCGAACAGGAGTCAGTTGCTGATGTAGTAGATAATTTAACTGGTGAGGGCCATGATATTTTGAATCCTAATCACCTTGACACTCTCGATAGTAACAACCGGCCACAACAAGTGCATAAATTGATTTGCGTTCCCTTAGCGAGTCGGGTGCCTGAAAAAATTCAAGCCAAAATTTGGGCCAATGAGTATGTCGAGCTCGGTAGTCTGTGTTCTTCTATCCCGGGTGACCCAAAATACAATTTTACTGTCAAAACACCAGCCACGTCAATGAATGGCAACATATCTTCAATTTGGCAAAAGAGATTTGCAGAGAAAATAAATTAAAAGAATTCCATTACAAATTCTTACATAGAATTATAGTCACCAAGAAAGAATTATGTCGCTTTGGTATCAAACAAGATAGTGATTGTTTATATTGTGGAAATGAAGGCTCCATCGAACATACCTTTATCAACTGCCAATTCTCAAAAGCTTTCCAGCGAAGAGTTATTCAATGGTTCAATAACGTTAATTATACTAATCAACACCCGTCTGTTAAAGAAACATTATTTGGCCTTTCTCCGACCTCTTCAATTGAAACAAAACTCTGCTAAGGCAGAAGTCACTTTTTCCATGGGACGATATCCACTGGGAATTGTGGTTGCAGGCGCACCAAATGAACCGGAATTCATCACAGACCGCCATGTCAGGTAGCTCTAGTGCTAGGCCTTTTAAACAGCACTTTCTGAGAGGCTTCTGCTGGAAATTTCACCAAGGGGACAAGGGTTTTGGGTGTAATTTCAAACACGAATGTTTTGAATGCGGTGCCGCACACCCAGCATCTAAATGTCATTCTTCAAAACTCCCAGTTGCTACCTCACGCACAGTCCCAGCCAACACCTCTACCAACATCAATACGGGTAAATAAATTAAGTGTTTACTTAGCTAATTATCCTTTAAATGGTTTTTCACTTGATTATGTTGGACCTAGAGAAACGGCCACTTGCGTTAATTTGTTGTCAGCACTTCAAAATCCCGACGCTGTAAATGAAAAGCTCAATAAGGAAATAAATTTAAGTCGTATAGTAGAGCCATTTAACACACGGTCTTTGCGCATGTCGCCTTTAGGTCTGATTCCTAAGAAAACGCCTGGAGAATATCGCTTAATTCATCACCTGTCTTTTCCATTTGGTAAATCTGTTAACTCTCACATTCCTAAAATCGCGTCTAGCGTTCAATACGCATCAATAGACGATGCTGTCAGATTAATACGGCGCACATGCAGGGGCTGCGCACTAGCCAAAACAGACATAAAAAACGCTTTTCGCTTAATCCCGGTTTCACAAACCGATTATGATCTGCTAGGAATGCTTTGGAAGAATCAATTCTATTATGATCGATGCCTCCCTATGGGGTGTGCAAGCTCCTGTAAGATTTTTGAAACATTCAGTTCAGCTTTAGAGTGGATTGCCCGACATAAATTAGGAATTTCGGGCATTTTGCATATCTTAAATAATTTCCTTATTATTGAGCCCGACCATTGGACTTGCTCCAATAGCCTCTCTAAATTTGTTAAGACTTGTGATGAGCTAGGAGTTCCAATAGCACCTGAAAAAACCTTAGGTCCGCATACTGTTTTATCTTTCGCGGGTATTGAGCTTGATACATGTCGAATGGAAGCTCGTCTTCCACACGACAAGTTAGAGAAATGTAGGAACATGTTGGAAGACTTTTTAAAGCGTATAAAGGTTTCTCTTCGAGAAATGCAATCTCTTATTGGTTTATTGAACTTCACCTGCTCAGTAGTTCTACCAGGTCGGACTTTTCTTAGACGTATGATTAACGTCACAGTGGGTGTACGTCGCCCAACCCACTAAATTCGTTTAAAACGTGACGTGAAAGGAGATCTTAACATGTGGTTACAGTTTCTTAACCACTTTAATGGGAAATCATTCTTTTTAGATTTCATTTGGGTTTCCTCAGTAACGTTACATTTGTACACGGATTCCTCCGGATCTTTAGGTTATGGTGCCGTTTTGTCATGCTTCATACTGACAATCAGGCGCTAGCGGAGGTTATAAGGAAGAAAACAACAAAGGACAGGGAGCTCTTGGTACTTGTCCGCGCCCTGGTTTTGTCCTGCTTGAGGCATAATATTCTATTCTGAGCAATCCACCTGCCCGGAATTTTAAATACGAAAGCTGACGCCTAATCGCGGTTGCAGGCGGACAAATTCAAGTCCCTCGACCAGGATGCGGACCGTGAACCGACAATCGTGCCTCCCCATCTGTTACCAGAGAACTGGGGGATATAACTAAGAAACTTCTAGCTGCCAGTTTAAATAGCGCCTCGGCTAGAGTTTACAGACGGCCTTGGACTTTGTTCACTACTTGGGCTGCTCAATATCGAGGTACCTCGGTTATTTCACTGCCAGTGCAACCAGCTGTGTTAGCTCTCTTTATATCACATTTGTTTTCTCTTCACTATACTTCCTCATCAGTGACCACTTACGTTTCCGCTATTGGTTACGTACACAAGTTAGTCGGGGTAGAAGACCCAACCGCAGCGACAATAATTGTTCAAATTCTTAAGGGTTATAGGAAATTAGCTCCAGTCAGAGATGTTCGCTTACCAATCACTCTGCCAATCTTACGCCAGCTAATACAATCGTTCACACATACAGCCACGTCAGCTTATCAGAAATGCTTAATATCAGGCATGTGCCCTTTAGCATTTTTTGCCCTTTTGCGAATAGGAGAAATGACCACCACAACTGGACAACAGGTCAATCTTATAAATATAACGCTGTTAGATCGTCTAGTAGACAAGTATGGCCATGTCAAGGCCCTTCAACTTTCTCTTTTTCAATATAAGCATAGCGACCCAAGTCAACCTTTTGTAATTTATATTTACCCTGAGATCAATTGTTGCCCGCTACAACTTATCTTAGATTATATCTCGCTAAGAGGACATACTCCAGGTCCCCTATTTTGCTGGCCGGATGGGAGGCCGATTTCTAGATCATTCTCTATCATACAACTTAATAATGCCTTGCAGTTTAACAACCTAGATGCTTCTTTATACAAGTCACATAGTTTTCGTATTGGTGCCGCAAGCTGGGCAGCCGCCAAAGGTTTTTCGGACTTTCAGATTCGTTAGCTAGGTCGCTGGAATTCAAACGCTTTCCTTAAAATTATCTACGAACGCCTAGTCTCGCCACTGACTTATCAACACCCTAGCTATGAATTAGTACAATGGATAACACACGCAGGTGCTTTGTTGTCGCATCCCTAATGTTTTCTGGCGTTAAGCTTCGTTTATATTTATGATGTCTCAGAGTTTGCCAAGAGTGTTCGGCTGGGGGTGGCCGCTTAACAGCGTCCTTCTGGCCTTTTTCATCGCCCTCACCTTTACTAGAGCTTAAATTACTTTTAAATCGTTGGGATGACGACTTTATATACTTTATGAATGATTATTATGTTATGATGTAGTTAATTATTAGTTAGTAATTTATCAATTAAAAGCGGCCACGACACATGGCCAAATTATTATCCCACCAGGTTGCTGTCTTTATTTTAAGCGCTCTAGCAAACAGAGCTCGACTGTTGGCTTAAATCAGTCGTGTAGTCAATATGATTGAAAACCACTCGATGGAAGGGGGCATAAAGTGAATTAGCAGATCATTTCTAAGCAAATGCAAAGCTGTATGTTCTGTATTCTTTAATTAGTTAGTTCTAGGGCTGGAATTCTCAAGTAACGGTTCCAGAGGAAAATGGGCTATCAGTGACAACTTTCCTCATTCTCCTCCCCTAGCGGAGGTTTGGAAGAAATGCTCATCGATCGCTGTCTCTCCCAGTTTATGACGAGATTCATGAGACTTCAAAATACCCAGCAGGACATGGGTTCTAATTTATAATAGTTTATATTTTTGATCTGTCTGATACAAACGGCGGGTTCGTGGATCCATCGTGCTCTTCATGGTTTCAATCTTCGAGAAAGAGAGACCCAGTTATTGTTGCCGCTCTGTCCGGAATAGTTTGAAGAGCGTTAAAAAAGAAAGATCCTGGATGCCGATAAAATTCAGCATTTCAAGGAATCGAAGCTCGAGATATTTTTCGGCAGAGACGAGCGAAAGCCGGATTTACGTCTGCGTTCGCAGGCTAAGGGATACGCGGTTTTCAGGGAGAAGCTCTTAAGCAAAACTGCCAAACAGAAAAATGGGCCACACTTGCAAAACTGAGTCATTCGGAAAAATAGGTCACACTTCGAAAAAAGGGTCACACTTGAAAAAATGGATCACACTCAGAAATGTGAGTCAAACTTGGAAAAATTGGTCACGCTTGGAAAAACGGGTCACACTTGGAAAAAGAGTCACACTTGGAAAAATGGTTCACACTTGATAAAAAGGGTTGCACTTAAAAAAGTGGGTCATACTTGGAAAAAGGTTGACACGCTTGGAACAATGGGTCACACTTCTAAAGATGGGCCAAACTTAGTAAAGTAGGTAACACTTGGAAAAAAAGGGGTTACACTTGCAAAGATGGGCCACAATTCGAAAAATGGGTCACATTTAGGAAAAAACAAAGGGTCACACTTGTAAAAATGGGTCACATTTGGAAGAATGGGTCACACTTACAAAAGTGGTTCACACTTAGAGAAATGGGTCACATCTGGGAAAACAGGGTTACACTTTGGAAAATGGGTCATAATTTTAACAAAGGTTTACACTTGGAAAAATGGGTCGCACTTGGAAAAATGGGTCACACTTGGAAAAATGTGTGCAACTTGAAAAATGGGTGTTACTTGAAAAAATAGGCCGCATTTGGAAAAATCGGTCCCACCCAGAAAAGTGGGTCACACCTGGAAAACGGGTCTAACCTGGAGAAATGGGTCACACTTAAAAAAAGAGTTACACTTAGAAAAAAAGTCACACTTGGAACAATATGTCAAACTTGAAAAAATAGGTAACAAGTGAAAAAATGGGTCAATCTTAGAAAACTAGGTCACACTTGGGAAAAGGGTTACTTTTCGAAAAATGAGTCACACTTGAAAAACAGGTAGGGTCACACTTAAAAAAAAATCGGTCACACTTAGAAAAAAATGGGTCGCACTTGGAGAAAAGGGCCACACTTGTAAAAATGGGTCAATCTTGTAAAAATGGGACACACCTGGAAAAAAGGGTCACACTTCGTAGAACGGGTCACATATAGGCGACATTTGGAAAAATATGTCAAACTTAGAAAGGTGGGTGACACTTGCAAAAATGGGTCACACTTGGAAAAACAGGGTCACAGTTTGAAAAAAGAGTCACTCTTGGAAGGATGGGTCACAGTGGGAAAATGGGTAACACTTACAAAACATGGATCACACTTGAAAAAAATGGTCAAGGGTTAAACTTGAAAAACGGGTCAGACTTGGAAAAATGGGTTACACTTGGAAAAATGAATCACACTTGAAAGAGTGGGTCATACTTAGAAAAGTGGGTCACATTTGGAAAAAATGGGTCACACTTGGAGAAACGAGTCACACATAGAAAAAAAGAGTCACATTTGGAAACAAGTACACACTTGGAACATTGGGTCACTCTTAAAAAGATAGATAACACTTTAAAAAATGGGTCAAACTTAGAACAGTGGGTCATACCACTTGGAAAAAACGGTCACACTTAGCAAAGTGGTTCACACTTGGAAAAATGGGTCACATTTAGAAAAATAGGTCACACTTAGAAAAAATAAGTAAGACATGCGAAAATTGGTCACACTTAGAAAAATGGGTCACTCTTGAAAAAAGGGTCAGCCTTAGAAAAAGAAGGGTTAAACTTGGTAAAATGGGTCATTTTTGATAAAAAAGGTCACACTTGGAAAAATGGATCACACCTGGAAAATTAAGTCATATTTGATAAAAAAGGGTCACACTTGTAAAAATGGGTCACACTTGAAAAAATGGGTCACACCTTGAAAATTGGGTCACATCTGATAAAAAGGGTCATACTTGTTAAAATGGGTCAGACTTGGAAAAAGGGATGACAATTGGAAAAACGGGGACACGCTTGGAAAAATGGGTCACACTTGAAAAAAATAGGTCATATTTGGAAAAATGTGTTAAACTTAGAAAAGTGGGTGACACTTTGAAAAATGGATGACAGTTGCAAAAATGGGTCACACTTGGAAAATGGGTCACACTTAACAAAAAAAATGGGTCTCATTAGGGAAAATGGGTCACACTTAAAAAAAAAAGACTGGGTCGCATTAGGTAAAAGGGGTCGCATTTGAAAAAAAGTTGGTCACATTCAGAAAAGTGGGTCACACTTACAAAAATGGGTCGCATCAGGAAAAATGGGTCGCATTTGAAACAATTGGTCACAATTAGAAAAGTGGGTAACACCTGGTAAAATGGATCACACTTACTGAAACGGTTCACACAAAGAGGGATTAACATTTCCAGAAACGGGTTAAATTAGAAAAATGGGTCAAACTTGTAAAAATGGGACACACTCAGAAAAATGGGTCACACGGTAAAATGGGTCACACTTGGAACAATGAGTCGCATTTGGAAAAAGAGTCACACTTGTAAAAATGGGCACATTTGGAAAAACTAGTAAGAAAAATGAGTCACGGCTGGTAACATGCGTCACACTTCGAAAAAAAAAAGGAATCTTACTTGAAAAAATTGGTCACAATATAAAAATGCCTCACACCTTGAAAAATGGGTCACCTTTAAAAAAGTGGATGACACTTTAAAAAATGGGTCACACTTGGAAATATGGGTCACACTTGAAAAAATGGTAACAATTGGATAAATGGGTCACACTTAAAAAAAGGGTAACACCAGGAAAAAAAGGTGACACTTAAAATAGGTCACACTTGAAAAAAGAGTCAAACTTGGAAAAAAGGTCACGTATGGAAAAATGAGTCACACTTGAAAAAATGGGTCGCATTTGAAAAAATAGGTCACACTTGGAAAATAGGTAACACATGGAAAAATTGGTCACACTTAGAAAGGTGGGTCACACATGAAAAAGTGGGTCACCCTTGGAATAAAGGGTTTCGCACTAGCAAAAATAGGTCACACTTGTAAAAAAGGGTCACTCTTAGGACAAAGGGTTAAACATAAAAAGAGTGGGTCACACTTACACTAGAAAAAATGGTTCACACTTGTTAAAAAGGGTCAAACTTAGAAAAATGGGCCACACTTGGGAAAAGGGGGACACGCTTGAAAACATGGGTCTTGCTTGAAAAAAATTCTCACATTTGGAAAAATGTGTCAAACTTAGAGGAGTGGGTGACACTTGCAAAATGGGTCACACTTGGAAAAACAAGGTCGCTCTTTGAAAAAAGAGTCGCACTTGGAAAAATGGGTTACACTTGCAAAAATGGATCACATTACGATGGGTCACGCTTAGAAAAATGGGTCACACCTAGATAGATTTTAAGTAAGATTAGACTTCTAAAAATGGGACACATTTGGAAAAAAAGTTTCACACTTACAAAAATGAGTTTCACTTGGTAAAATTGATCACACTTAGAGTTATTAAAGGTCAAATGATGTAGAAAATAACCGGGAGGGAGAAATGGAAATTAACTCGAGTTAGCAGGAGGTTCCAGTTACATATTCAGTTATCGCGGGAGTAAAATTGCAGTAAATGTATGACGAAAATTCAGGGGAAATCAAATCAAATTTGGATCGAGTTAGAGCGACGTTCGAATTAATGAGGGTTCGACTTATCAAAGTTACCAGGAGTCGACTGTAGCCTGTTTCTTTTGACACTAAACGGGAAATACATAAAGATTTGTTAGCTGTAGCGAAGTTTACAACGAGCAAGCAGCCGTTGAATACAGAGAGAGAGTTAGATCCGTCACGGTTTGTTAGATACCAGAGGTATTTCCAAAGATGCCACGCATAGTTTTGAAAGAAAAGTTCGATTTTCGGTTTCAACTGATCTCAAGTCGGACTGAACCGTAGCAGTGTTTTCCCCGCTTTGCTAGGCGTTGATTTATAAACGGAAACGTTTCCGTGTGAACATTTTTACGGTTAAAAAAAAAACAACAACAACACGGCTCAGTTGAAAGCAAAAAGCCCGACTATTTTCCCGTTTTGACAGGGAAAAGGCTATCGGGAGTACCAGTGTTTTATATACATACAGTGAATTAGCGCTATAAATGTTCCCAGAAAACTGAGAGGTTTTTTATTACCTTGATTTTCTTTCCGAAATGATTCCGTTGCCAGGTAGATGCCTTCTTTAACACGTTTCTTGTCAAGAAGCATCAAATTATTTTTACCGGGCGGTTAAGTTGGCTTGGATTAAATTAGACCCCTCCTGACTTTACTAGCCCAAGGTCTGTAGGGGCAGCTATTTCAGAACCTCACGAATCTCGTCGTGACAAAATCAAATTTTGTTTAGCGGTGCTTTCTCCATTCTCCTTTAAATGAAGGTTATGACTCAAGTTAAAATAAAAAGCAGTTAACAGGAAAAAAAAAATCACATCAATTTAAATCTATCCGCGTAAGAGTAGTGTGATTGAAGCCCCGTTAATTGAACGCTACTGCAAGAAAGCCAACAAATTAAAATCACCTTTCGTCCGTCAATCTTCATGACCAAAGACCATCCTCCTCCACTGGTCCTGAAATTTTAATTGTTTAGTATATTCGAATATGGCTCATTGATTGCATTCCTATAGCTAGTGCAAGTAAGCCGGTTCATTCCTTGTCCACCATTTATTCCGATTACAGTTATTTTTTTTTTCCACCTCAGTTTCGAAGGCTGTCTCGGGGAAACTCCGGTGCAAAGAGATTTTACTATGTTATATCGAGAATTTAATGAAGTAAAAGCTGGAAAAAAAGGACATTTCACTTACACATTTCTGTTGTATAGCTCCTCGCAGGACAAAGCTGCGTAAAAAGTAATAGTTGAATTAGGTCAGAGCTGAATACTTCGTTTCGAACTCCAAGAGTCTAAGAGTGTTAGACATAACGGTGGTTGATAAATAGCGACAACGACTATGGGACGGATATGTTGATGCGAGCCAGCATTCCCCAGCTACTAAAAGCATTTTCTGTTGCCTTCCTTCCTGTCATGTGACTTCCCAAATCCTGTAGGAGCTTACCAAGCTGATGTTTGGTTCATTTGCAAAAAAAAAAAAAAAACAACAACAACAACAAATGGAGTTTAATATATTACATAACAACAAAACCAAAAATGAATTAGATCAAGCCTAAACCGACCTGGCCCCGTTAGTACGCTACGTTGGAACCTCGTTCGACCCATCAACTATAAGCCCATTTCCCCATTTAAACATTTTTACTCACTGATGCAATCAAATGATCCCTTAGTATTGTTACACAAATCATCAGCAATGCAGTTGTGTGTTCCTGTAATACATTCGTCCACATCTGAAAATGAATTCAATAATGATTAGGCTCCTTTAAAATTTCGTTAGAAATATTCCTGTAATTAAATTAAATCCGCTGAAAGCCGTCAAGGCTAAACTGAGCGTGAAGAAAAAAGTCAACTGACTTTTATACCTCATAACGTTAAAGCTATTTTTTCCCCTCTATTCCTAAAGTGTCCCAAACAGTTCACTGTGGCCGCAGTTTTAACTTATTTCTCTCCTTATGGTACCCAAAATGCCTTCAAGTTGACAAGATAAATCATGAAACTTATACATGTATTTAAAAAAATGACAAGTCTAAGGCTAACTTGACGAGCACTGATCACTTCTTGAAAAAATGAAATTTCAGAATATGCTATTGTCTCAAACATTTGTTTCCATCGCGAAAAAAGGGGAAAAGTTTCTTGACATACAAGCATTAATTTTATATTCGTTATGTACGATGTCAAAATTGCAAGAAATGGTTTAAATCGTTATTATCAAACAAGTACGACTAAAATGTAACTTATGCGCAAATATCTAACTTCAGGCAACCTTAAAACAACTAAAAATTCCACCTTCACAATCCTCTCCGTCTCCATGATAACCGGCTTTACAAGAGCAACCGCGCGATCCTTCGGTGTTAATACACTCAGCATTAACATCACAACTGAATGTTCCTGCATTACATTCGTCAATATCTGAAAGAAATATATTACATTCGGATACCTGTATTAAATTTGCTTGGATTACTGTACGACCTGTGCGGAACACGGATTCGCTAGTTTTACATCTTCAGAATGTACCCTTCAAGGTGACTAAACGTTTTCGTCACAGAAGTTTTTTTTTTTTTTTAAGTCTGTGCACATTTGTATGCCGTGGTGTTTGTTTTCTTCTCGTTTGTTTGGCAATGTCATGAAACACTTTTTCTATTTTTTTTTTTCTTAATCTTTTAAATAAGTAGTAGATTGTACGAAAAGTAGATAAAGTGCATTGGGTTATGGATCTCAGCACTCAGCGCGACATTAGCGTTCCCGGCCAGCTTATCCCAAAATTATTAGACGTCAAAACAGGGCAATCAAAAATTATAACGACTACAATTAAATGTGTTTGATCAGAATAAAGTCCCAATATTTTAATGGTTTTTCGTGACGTTTGATACTTTGATATATTTTTTACAACTTAGTAAGTTGCAGCTACATATTTCTTACCTTTTTCGCAATGCTGACCCGTATATCCTGCAGGACACAGACAACGATATCCCTTGCGTGTAAAACCGGTTTGGCACGTCGCTTCGTTATAGCAGGGATCATTTGCGCAAGCATTCTAAGAACCAAAAAGGAAACTCAGAGCACATAAAATAATGACATTCCTCTGACTGTAATGATTTCAATAGTAAACTTTCTTTAATGTCGCCGCTGAACCCACGTAATGCCTCATAGGTAACAAGTAAGGCCAAAATGGATTTATGAAGAAATTAAAGCATCAAACTGGCACTTAAGGTACACATGTAACAAGAAATCAAAAGCAAGAAACACCTTAAGCATTGTTAATTTTATTTTCTGAAATGCTTTTACCTTTGCTCCACGGTATACGTAATTCGGATTTTCCTCCACGTCTCTTTTGTTCTCTTCATAGGTAGCATTATTCAATTCGCAGTTGTGTTTTCCATTTTCATTTTTCGTCATAAGATTATAACTGACACATTTCGGTTCCATGGAGCATAGTACACCACAGAATTCCTTGTTCGTGACGTCAGTCCTGCTAATCACGTGGTTCATCAGACGGTGGCCGTGAAACACTTGGGCGGCTCTAAACTCCAAATGACGACATTCATCTAAACATTTTACATTTGACAAAGACATAGCCATTATTTAATTTTGTCGATCACAAATCTTGCAAGGTTGCCACGAGAGAGTATCAGTGGGTGCTTTCCATTTAACCGAAATTACGAAATTTTCCAAAGGAGGACAAATAGCGAGGAAATTTCCTTGTAAAGGTTCCAGAAAGTCCAGAAATTGTTGAATTTCCGAAAAGCGAACCAATCTACCGAAAATTCCGGAAATTCCCGGATGAAAATCAAATGGAACGGAAAAAAAATTTCTAGGAAAAAACGTTTCCGAAAATTTTACGTACCTCAAGAGGTTGCCCTCTTTCTCGGAACTTTTGGGAATTCGCAATTTTCTATTCAGCGCTAATTCTTTTAACCGCCATCACAGCGAGTTGGGTATCCCTTGGTGATGACGGCGACGCGTATTAGAAAATGAATTAATATTTTACTTCAAAATCTTGCCACCTCAGTTTGTCGATAAATACTAGCTTCGTCACGAAAGCGTCTCATTCCAATAAAAAATATGTCTCGGTGATGTACGTGGTTTTGCATAGATTGGCTATAAAATGTACGAAGATTTATAACGAGTGCACAGCCATTGTACCACTCTTTAAACCCTTTGTTTTGCGACGTTTTCGCTGCCGTTGCGGTTTGTATAAGGTCCCTGCTGTTGTGGTTTATAAGAAGGGACGATTTCGACTTATCGGTGTTCTGCTTGCTTCTATATTTGCGATTCAAATCACGAAGTCATTGAAAAATACCAAGCGAACGGAAAAGCGGCTTTTCGTTTTCCACTCTGGTTCATTCAACCGGAAAATTCTGTTCTAAAGGCCCCAGGAAATTTTCGGAAATTCTCACCGGAATGTTTTTGAATGGAAAGAGACCAGTCGTAACTGGCAATATTCCGTACGATTTTTTACCAATTAATAACTAACAATTAGAATATAAGCTCTAGATTTCTTTGAGGTCTGATAGTTTACGAGACCGAAGTCCAAATCAAGTATCGCCTCATAGAAGAATTTTAACTACATGATTTCCAAATTTTCCCTGAATAATATAACACTTAGTGCGTTACTATTGAACAGAAATGTCAAACGTACCAACCTGGTGGTTTGTTATTAGCGAAGCCGTCTCAAGGATTTAACTTAGCCTTAAAGTTATAACATTCTGAATTAAAAAGAAAACTTACCCTCAGAACTCATTGCCTCGGTAATCGCATAGGACGAGAGAATTAAGATACAAGTAGAGCAGTTGTAAATAAAAGACATCGTCTATATATTAGATTGAAAGTTTCATTTCTAATCTGAATGAAAACCTCTTTCGTGCATTTGAAGTTCTGAAAATATTGGAATTTTTGTTTGTTTTAGCTATACAAGGGTTGAGCTCTTAATTAATCACTGTTAATTTGTGTGTCCAAACATCTCCTATGCTTTAGATGTGTTGCTAAAACAAAGAATTCTCGATAACACCGCTCGATATTTTTGGCATTTTGTGTCTGGCTGTCTCAAAATATCGGCTGGAGGCTTGCAAAGGGGAAAATAATATTTACAAACCCTCTACTTGGCCAGAATGCAGATGTAGCGTAACTATTGAAAACAAATTATCTGAGTTCGATCGGATATTTCTTTTTAAGCGAACGGTGACGATGAAGAATCGACAGCACCTGCATCAGTTTTCAAGAGTTGTTTACACCTCATGATGCCAAAATTACCCACAAGTGTGAATGAAAAAGAAAAAAAAAAAAGTTCAAAGAGCTAATGTATTATCAAAAACAAGACAGAATGTTGACTCATGGCGTGGTATTATTGAAATATAAACCCAGCGACGGTTCTTAAACTCTAGCGGTCTCTCGTCGTTTCTAGAAATCTTTCAGTTAAACCAGTGTTGATAATAAACGAAAGCAGTGCTATGAAAAAATAATAGGGTTTTCGGAAGCAGCATATAAGGATTGAAGACAAAAGCGGCAAAAATACGTAATATACTTTGTTGAACAAACATGTATTCTATTAATGAACCATTTAAAGCGAAAATTTGTATAGGTAATCATACGGTTTCGAGTTCAATTTGGAATTGATTTGCTCGAATGAGGTTTTCAAAAAGCTGAAAATACACACGCCGCTTCGGCGAGTGCAAGTTCAGCTTTTTGAAAACCTCACAAGTCACAAGACTCACAAAACTTTTTCCAAAGTTTCCGCACAAAATTTTCTTCATCATTTTACTTGATTAGGAAATTTGGCTTAGAAAATTTCAGCCAATTATAATCCAGAATAACGATGTCTAATTTGCATTGGTGTGACACTTCTTGAACTGGAGTTACACTTGAACTGCACTGCTCTAAGCCAATCAGAATCGAGTGATTTTTTTCATGTATATTATTAAGTAAGTAATTTATATATAACTACCCGTTCAATCGACTTGCATTCCATACTTAACCTTTGCAAATCGAGAGGGTGAAAGGCTGGAATTTTTTAAATATATAAGAAATAAATTTGAGAAAAATAAATTAATTTGGGGCAAGAAGTACAGGATTACAAAGATGGAAGGTAACTGCAATTCATTAATTTTGATTTTGAGACGGCATGTTAAGATAGTGCGAAACAGCAAAATAAATGTAAATCTTTAAAAATCCAAGATTACTTTTTTTTTTTTTTAATTCTACTATAGCTGCAACAATCTTTAACTTACTGCGTACAGTTGTTAATGATATTAACTAGTTAAGTGCAATAGAAAGCGAAAAGTAATTACAGTGGAAGCTCTCTCAACGGACACTCTCGTATGCGAACAGCTCTTCTTACGATCACCTTCACAAAACCACGTTTGAACTCCCATACAAAGTAGCGGACATTTCTGTAAGCGACCGCGGACACTTTGAGGGCTTACGACATAGACTTTTCCTTTGTTTTTAAACTCCTGTATACGGACACCCGAAAGGAATTGGGCCAACTTTGAAATATACCCGTAAACATTTGTAAACTGTATCACTGCTTTTTGTTGCAATGGGAGAGTTAATTTTAATGTTTCATGCTGGCTGTAACTGTGATTTGTATACAGCACTGTGTACACGCAGCTACCGCCATTATCGCGGCATTGCACAAGGCAATAAAACATGAAATAATAATAATAACAATAATTACATTTTGGTGGTATTTTTGAATCCCCAGTGTTTATTGTAAGCTCCGCGAGCTCCCGTAGGTGGCCATTTTCCCCTTACAGCTCTAGTGGCCGCTTACGAGAACTATTATTATAACATGCCAGCTACAGTTCCGGACAACTTTTCCGTGTCCCATCCACTGTACTGTATTATTCATCTCTTTTTCAGGTTAGAAACCAATCTTTAGCGATTTTTTTTTCCCCAAGAAGTAGTATGAAGAATTGGGAACAATCGAAAATCAGAACTGAAATTAAAATAGACTGAAAAATTCTCTATTTTCATGATCAATTTACAACGCAAAAATACGAGTAAAACTGACAAGTGAACACTTCCTTGTGTAACAAATGATAACCGGCCAAAAGTACGAATATAACAAATCTAATGGTTTAACAGTTATATTGAATTGCACATACTACAGCATAAGGTGACAACCTAGCTAAGCTGGAAGCTTATTAAGAAACGTTCCAGTTATAAAATTTGTATTTGTAAAGATAAACACAATCCATCATTTGCTCTCCAATGATTCATCCATTTACCAATTTTATAAAAGGTAGTAATTTTAGACTAGTGCATGATGTTTCCTACACGGTTGGTGTTAGATCTTTGAAATTTCTATTTTTGTCATGTATAGGGAAACAGTTCATTAATGGCATTTATTTTTGGCTGTGCAATTTTCGGTTAATGACAATAGTAATGATCATGGAAACAAACAAACCAGCAACAGGAAAAATAACTTGTATGCGATCTCGGGTGCAGAGACAGCTTCATTTCCACAAGTGTTAGTGTCGTCAGGGTACCCTGCTGTACCAAACCCGATTCTGGAGTCACAGGTCAAACAATCATTTTCGTTGTTACCAAGGATCCCGATCCTCGCTCTGGTATTCCGCAGGCCACATACTGTGTTGAACAGAAGCCTTCCCTATTGCAGTTGAGCTGCAAGGAGCCCTGGGAACCAAGGAGCGTTTTCCACGTGTGACGGCCCACTGAGGTGGCACGAAATTGCCCGTCAGCGAAAAGCGAGTACAGCGACTCTGCGTTCCTGTCAAGGGTTATAAAATTCGTGGTTTCCTCGCCAGGGATCTTCATGCCAAGGCAGATCTTGGAGAAAGGTGTGTTCCAGTAAGTTGGTAGCTTGGTCTCTTGTGTGTCAAATCCAGTCTACCTCCTGCAAGGTTGAATGTGTCGTTGTTGCTCCAAAGATTGGAATTATAGTGGAAGGTTTGCTGAAAGAAATAAAATAGTTAGCTTTATTCAACTATATTTACTTCTGCGTGTCTGAAAGAAAATTTGCAAATCATGCAATTTGTTAGGGATGGTTCAGTGGATGAGATAACTAATTAACAGCTTAAAGGTGGACTGCAACTGAGCGGATTCACAAATTTAACGAAGTGTCATGGCTCCTTTTGGTGCAAAATTGGCTTCAACTAAATTAATAAAAAGGGCAATCGAATCCCTTTAATAGGGACGTGTCCTAAAGTTGTCCGTGATACAAAGGTAAACATTTTGTCAATTCTGCAATCTTTAGTGCCAAATGAGCTGTCTATGTTATAGAGGTCTCCGTAAAGACTTTGTGCAGGGTCAGCGAAATAATTGCAATAATTTTATATTTAAGAAAGAGAAAACGTGTACCGGGTTTCTATCGAGTTTTACTTTATATCTACTAGCGTTCTATCACGAATGCTGTTCTCTGATTGGCTAAGCTACTCACTATCTATTCTGTTGTAGATAGTGAATAACGTAGAAGTGTGCCTTTGTTAACAAACTAGAGGTCGCGTCTTTGCAATGCAATATCAATAATGGAATATCGATAATTTCGACGGTATCGCAAATGGCGGAGGCTGACTAGGGTCCTTTATATTACTTGTCACACGATAGAAATCTCGAGCTCATAATCTAATTGTTTATTAGAATAAATCTACCAGCGTTCTATCACGAATAGCGTTCTCTGATTGGCTACGCTACTCACTATCTATTCTGTGATAGATAGTGAGTAACGTGGCAGTGTGCGCTTGTTAACGAAATGACGTCCGCTTCTTGGCGTCTTCGAAGTGTCTGTCAAGAGGAGTTAAATAAAGATCTGAACGACTAGTAGATTTAAGCTAAAAAAAATTAGATTATTCGCTCTAGATTTCTATGTGTGATAGTTGACTCGGGCTGCACCCTCGCCAACTATCACGCGATAGAAATCTTGAGCTCGTAATCTAACTGTTTAATAGAAACACGATTTTAAACCAATTATCATCACCAGGCTAAAATGGAAGGTACTGCAGATATTTTGACAAAACTAGTAGTAACAATCTTTTATTAGGAAGCTCCATCACTAAAAGTGGTTTACACAGAGGTCCTAATACTAGATATATACTATATAATGATACAATTAAAATCTATAAATTAGAGCTAAAACCGAAATAAATAAATATATACAACATATACACTACAGAGATTAAAAAAAAAAAAAAAAAATTATAAAAAGCAGAAAAAAGACACTTCTTAAAAATTGGCAAACTTGCTGAGTTTCTTACGGTTCTCTCTAACTCATTGAAGTCTTTGAAACAGTGGTACCGTGAACGTTGAAAACTGCAAGAGATTGAATTTTACAATAAAGGCTTTTGTTCTTGGGCCATCGTAGTTTAACGAGGAATAAAACACAAATAGCGGTGATAAACATATTAAACGGTCTTTATTCCACTTTTGAAAATGTATGTTGCGTAGCATACGAAACGTCAAGTTATTAAAATGCGTAAGATTGAATTTTTCCATGATACATAAAGTTAGCCAGGCCTAAAAGCGGAGCGCCCATAAAATAAAATATCTGCTCGAAAAATAACCTTTAAAGAACGACCAATGCGCATTTCACCAAACCGAATGAATTGAAAAAAAAAAAAAAAAAGAAAAGAAAAGAAAGAAAGAAAAGAATGAAAAGAAAAACAACAAAAACAACAAAACAACACAACGGGAAAATCTCTTTAAAACCAATGTCCAAATCCCCACGTACGAGTGTCAAATAGCAAAACCTGTTCACTTTTACATGAAAAACGCAAAACCCTCAAAGGAAGATGTCCATCTCCTCCCCAGCATTCGCCCACACCAGAGAAAATGAATTAAAAATGAGCTTAAAGTTCAATCATTTATTCATAAAAAGGAACTAAAAGTTTTATTTATTCATTCATTCAACTTGCGAAAAGCGGGCCGGGCGCGCAGGGAAAGATGGGAAGGAGCTTAAGCATACGACTGCGCTTCTCGTGCCTTCGACGCGGAGAAACTCCGCTACAAATCAACTTCCTTCCGTCAGTCTTCATGACCAGTGTCCATCCACCTCCATGACAAGGTCCCATAGTTGTATCGTTCATGAAGCAGTAGATTTGGATTTCATTGGATCCCACTTTCAGCTGGTAGGCTTTGTTTTCCTTCGTCCTGAAATTTAGACATAATTAGTCGTTCAGTTTTATTTTTTGTGTGTGTTTATTTAACGATAGTAGCTATTGCTCGTGATGTAAGAGCAATAGTGGCAACTAAGGCCTTAGACGCGCCTTAAACATACACTAATCATATACATTAATCGATGTGATTCCTGTTGTTTCATATTATTTCCCTAATCCTGTTTTTCGCATCAGCGGCATGTATTTGCGTTGAATTGAGGTTTGAAGGTTCTTTAGATTGACTCTTTCCCCTACGAATGGTGAGGGGAATAACTTTTATTTTGGTTTTGCGACATTCGGTTGAAGGCCGCTCTATTGCAATTGTTAAATGTCACTTACAAATTCCTCTCATAAAATTCTTTGCAAGTCGTATCTGCAGAGAAAAGCAAAAGAAAACAAAGCAATAATCTAAGTTGCCTGAGGTATGTATGTATGTATGTATGTATGTATGTATGTATGTATGTATGTATGTATGTATGTATGTATGTATATATATATATATACTATCACAAATGAAGACAAACTGCACAATTTAGTTGCACACCTATATTTCGACTGCCTACAACAGTCTTCCTCAGGGTGAATGAGCTGTTACAACCGCACGCGTTATTCTACTTTAAAAAGTAACAACCTTAACAAACGCGCGCGCGTAACTAATCCACCGCGCGCGCCAACACAAGTACACGATAAGTTACGTGCGTCTTATATATTTTCAGGTTCGCTAATATTTTGCTAGTACCCACTACAACAAAGCTGGGTAGAGGGAGGCACTGTAATAGTAACGTGCTTTCACCAAGAGCTTCAACGCAAAAAAATAATTCGCGGTCAGGAGGATAATTAACAATTATTCCATGAGCGCGCGCTGGATATGAGATGGTAAATAGCTATAGCCAATCCCATATCCAACAAGCGTGAGTGGAATAACTGTTTTATTAAATTCGGTTTGCTTGTATACTTGGAAATTATAGCTTAATTTTATTGGATTTTAACTTCACAAAACAACCGGAAGTTGATGTGGCAAGGCAACAACAAGAGGGAGATTACATGACATGCGCGCCGTTTGTAAACTTAGTTGAATGAGAAATTTGAAAGCGAAGCAAGCGATCCTGCTGAACGAAAATTACAATCATGTATATTTCAAGGAACGTCTAGCAAATGAAGAATATACAACCTTGGTCAGAAAGTTTGAAAAGCGTTCAAGTTTGAGTCATGCAGAAGAGTGATAATTGTAAAAATACTGCGGAAACCTTTGATCTCCATGTGACACAGACGTTGTGCCAAAATTATTCTCGACAAGAACTCTTTCAGCGTTCCCTTGCTGTGACTGGCTTACCATTTCGAGCTGGATGTGTCTTTTCCTGAGTTCTTTTATAAATGCTATTATACTTTATTTGCCTCACTCAGTAAAAGCGGGGTCAGAGTTAGTGGAAAACGGTTTGTTGAGCCGCAGCGAGCGAAGTAAATGATCAATGGTGGCTCTCAGATGGATTTCATTGCTTAAGGGAAGTGGTCAAAACTATTGTACATGCTAGGGACCCACTTTTTGGAGGGAGGGCTATATAAGAGGCCATGGGTCTCCTGAGGGAGGTGGGGGGCTACTTAAGAGGCCATGGGTCTAATGAAGGGGTGGGGGCTACTTGAGGCCATGGGTCTCCTGAGGGAGGTGGGGGTCTACTTAAGAGGCCATGGATCTCCTAACGGAGGTGGAGGCTAGGTAAGAGGCCACGTGTCTCCTGACAGAGGTGGAGGGGGGGGGAGGGAGTCTGGACTCTATCCTATTGTATATTGTATATTGCAAGCTCTATTGCGATTGATATTCATTTGCCTTCATCAATTCATTCAATTCAGTCATGCTAAAAACTTACCCTAACCCTAAAATTTATCCTAATTGTCTTCTATGGGCATTTAGAAGGAACAGGGTTTCATTGGAGCAGTAGGTTCTACACGTTAGACGAAAACTTTCTTTGTCAGAATGAGTGACTGAATATTATTATCCTGAGTGAATATTACTTTTATTATTAATTATTTTATTACAGTGGAACCCCGCTCTACGGACACCCGCTTAATACGGACACCCCGATATTACGGACAGTCTCGTTTTCCCCGTCGAAACGCTCATATATTTTTTTCTAAAATTAGCCCGCTTATTACGGACACCCGTTAATACGGACAACGGACACTTTTCTGTGTCCCGAGCGACAAACTCTTATACATCGTCAACCCCGCTTTACGGACACTGTTTGTATCTGTGCATTGTCTATTGTCATTGTCATGATTATGTGTTAATTAGAGATTTTGTACCCTGGTAAAATTATGACAGATTTCGGCCGGTTAATGCGTTTCGTCTATGACATCTTTGTAATTTGCCATGTATTTATGCATTTTTTAGGCTCATGCCTATTGCAAGATATGTTTTTTAGTCTCCAAGTATTTCCCTTCGCGGGACAAAATATGAAATTTACCGTAAAAGCGTTGCTTACTTGCATTCTATATTGTGACACCGGACCCGGCTGTGATTACAGAACTGTTTGCAAGTACAGGAGGTTGATTTTTATCACGGATATCATATTTGTCCTCGTACGTAGCGTACGACACCGTAGCGTGGAGAAAGCTATACGTTTCTCCAGAAATATTCTTATGTTTCTTGCAGCTATCTGATCGAGCTCATGTTTCTCGACCTCGATGTATAGGTTTTACCGTTTATTCCTCCTTTTGGTCGTTCTGGCACGACATGATTCAAATGTAGCTGTTTACGCGCAAGTCTGTTGACTGTTTTGCGTGTTGTTTTTGCCACTGTTCGGCTTAGCTCAGGCAAGACCATGGTTTCGATCCTCCATGTGGATCTCATCAGTTGCCGGTATTTCTAAAATACTATGTACGTCTGTAGTTGCTAGCGGAACTCGTACATATGTGAGGATGTAAGACATTCCGCGGCTTGTGCAAACTTGTAAAATGGCTAGCCTACACGACTTCTACGGCTCGTGACATTTGTACATTTGCTGTTCTCTGTTTGGTCACTCGACCTTTTTTTTCGCTTCACTCGTGTTTATGAAGGGCATTTCATGTTGGAATTTTAAGTCGAGTTGAGCCGTTAGACCGTGCTATGGCAAATTTTTAGAATTCAAAGATCTGCATGATTTCCTTTGTTATCTGCATGTCGCTTCGTCGAGTTTGACACCTTTGTAATTTGCCATGTGTTTATGCATACCATTGTTTTGGCTCGTTTCTATTGCAAGATACAAGCATTTGCTTTCCAGGGACAAAATATGAAATTTACCGTGAACATGTCGCTTACTTGCATTCTATATTGTGATGCCAGGCCCGACTGTTTGATTAGAACACTTTGTAAGTAGTATGTTGCAATTGATTCTTATCGCGGATATCCGATTTGCGTACTTTTTACGTCGTAACTACTAAAACGAGGAACCACCCAAAACGACCCAAAATGACCCAAAACGACCCACAACCATCCACAACGACCCACAACGATCCACAACGAACCCAAAACGATCCAAAACGACCCACAACGAACCAAAATATTCCAAAATGACCAAAAATGCCTTTGATAGTTAACACTGTCTTGTTTGACTAAACTCGTCCCCAGGGCTCCCCGATGTTAAGATATCGATTTCGAAACATTTTGTGACAAGTTTGCCATGTTTAAACGCTGAATGAGCGAAAGTAAATCGATATTAAGTCGAAACATCATCGGATCTTCCTCGTCAATCTTCGGCAATCTTCGGAAATTTTCGAAAAAATTCCGAAAATGTTCGGAGACATTCGTACGACCTTCGGACAACATTTTGCAAATCTTTTGACATTGGAAAATCTTCGGAAAACTTCGGTTCAACTCCAAAAGTCTTCGAATCGACATCGGAAATTTTCGTTAGTGTTCGGATCAACTTCGAAATTCGTCGGAAGACTTCGGGTCTACTTCGGAAAGAAAAGTAAATAGCAATAGGTTCTCCTAGGAAGTACTGCTCTCGTCCAATCAGGATCCAGTTATTTTGTTTTCCAGTTATTTTATTTTGTCGGGGAGCCCTGGAGATGAGTTTAGTCAACCAAGACAATCCAAGACAGTGTTTAAAAACTATCAAAGGCGTTTTTGGTCGTTTTGGAATATTTTGGTTCGTTGTGGGTCGTTTTGGATCGTTGTGGGCCGTTGTGGATAGTTGTGGGTCGTTTTGGGTCATTTTGGGTCGTTTTGGGTGGTTCCGCGTTTTAGTAGCTTCCTCGGAGACACCGTAGCTTTACTTCGAGAAAGCTATACGTTTCTCGAAAGACACTCTTTGGTTTCTTGCAGCTATCTGATCGAGCTTATGTTTCTCGAGCTCGATGTATAGGTTTATTCCCCCTTTTGGTCGTTCTGGCACCACATGATTCAAATGTAGCTGTTTACGAGCAAGTCTGTTGACTGTTTACCCAGGTCCCAGAGGTTTTTCTTGATGTTTCTCCACATGAGAGAGCTGCGAGAGAGCCGCGGAATTTCGCGGCTAGCTTGCGAGCAGGCTCACCTTTAAGTCACACGCGCGAGCGTCGAAAAGAAAAGCGATCCGTCGGGAAGGAGTCTGGTGAGGTAGCCTGCGAACAGGCTCCCGGCTAGGACGGAAAAAAATTCCGGCGAGCACGAAACAGAAGAATTCGGAGAGCAAGGCGATCGGGGCGGGGACGTTCGAGCTCACCGCGTACCGGGAGCCTGTTCGCAGGCTACTAGTGAAGAGGCGCCAAGAAAGTCATCCCGCCCTGATCTCTGTAATTTTTTCATTTCTGCGTCGATCGTCTGAGCGAAGTGAAATACCATTGGTCGAAAAGCAGGAAAGGCGAGAAAACTGTCAATCTACTGTGTTTGATGAGGAACGATTAAATCCCCATGGAGTCGGTAATTTACCGCACAATAAAAAACAAGTCCTACACATTTGGAGTCAGAGGAAGAGTTGAGTGCGCGTATTATTGATGTTTTAACAAAGTTCCAGTCTATTTCTGGTTAAATTTCAAACTAAAGAGGGAGCAGGAAATAGCAGTTGAAAGTATGTTAATGAATCAAGACGTACTTGTCGTGTTGCCGACTGCATATGGGAAGAGTTAAATATTACAAACATATGTGATTGTAAGCGGGCAACGAAACAACACATAGGCGTTTGCCCGTTTACCAGCATCGCCAAAGAGCAGATTGCCAAAGCAAGATCACTTGGAATCAAAGTGTGTGTCCTTAGTAGACATAAACTTTGACACTTTTTCTTCGGCAAAACTTCATCAACAACGGATATCGCGCCTACATATTGTTATGAAAAAGATTTACAATTTTCCCGAGAAATCTGAGCTGCCAAAGCTCATACTTCCAGTGAAAATCAATTGACTTTATTCTTTTCTGCGGTTTCCGGGGTGGAAATAAAAAAATTGAAGAGATCAGAACAGGCTCACTTTCTCGTCTCATAGCCTTCGAACAGGCTCCCGGCAAGGACGGAAAAAGATTTCGGCGAACGCGAAACAGAAGAATTCGGAGAGCAAAGCGATCGGGGCGGGGACAGGGTAGCCTGTAGACTTTGTTTTTGATGTGCCTATCCGTCCTTGGTGATAAGCCTGTAACAACTCAGTCAATGAGGTAATTAGACCCGTCAAGAAGCTACATTCTCGGTGCAAATAGTTCTAATCGAGCTAATCAAATAGCCGGGTCGGGCGTCATAATATAGAGTGCAAGTAAGCAACATGTTCAAGGAATATTTCAAACACTTTGTCCCTCCAGAGCCAATACTTAGAGAGCTTAAAACATATTTTGCAATACCGAAATGAGCCTAAGGAAATTATAAGCCCATGATAGAGGTGTCAAACTCTGCGAAGTGACAAGGAGATAACAGCGGAAAGTCCGGGAAACCATGCCTTTGACCTCTAAATAAATTGCTATAGCACAGCCAAACGGCCCCACTCCACTAACTTCTACTTAAAATTCCTCCTCGTAACAGAGCATAAAGTACCCTTCAGAATCACTTGTGAAATAACGAGAGGTCGAGAGACCAAAACTTAAAAGAGAACGGCAAATGCACTATTGTAACGAACCGTTCGAGTCGTATAATTTTACAAAGATCTGTCAAATATTCATCTCAGAGATGTCAACAATCAGCGATTTAACCAATCACATCATGATACCAGGAGCTGGTATCTAGAACAGCAGAATGTCTACAGGCTCCCTCGCTTCGTTCGGGCTCACCGGGAGCCGCTGTTCGCAGGCTACTCGTCTTGCGGCTTCACCGCTCGATTTCGCGCTCGCGGCTACGCCTACAGCCGTTATTAGGGTCGTCACGCAACGCTTCTCCCCCACCAGTGGGGGAGAAGCGTTGCGTGACGACCCTAATAACGGCTGCGAAGGAGACTAGGCTACGCCGCGCGCACTTGTGCTCCAACTGAGCCTGCTCGCAGGCTACTTCGTGGCTCTCTCAGGCTCTCTTACTGCTCTCTCACGTGGAGAAAATCAAGAAGAGAGAATAATCAAGAAAAACCTTAGGGACCAGGGTATTGACTGTTTTGCGTGTTGTATGTCATTGTTCGGCTTAGCTCAACATAAAACATAAAAACATATCTTGCAATAGAAATGAGCCCAAAAAATGCACAGACACATGACAAATTACAGAGGCGTCAAACTATGTAGATAACATCAGAACTCATGCAGACCTATGACCTCTAAAAAGTCACGGCTCAACTCTACTTAAAATTTCTCCTTGTAACACATCATGAAGATCCCTTCATAGATACAAGTGAAGCAACGAAAAGGGCTAGGGACCGAACAGAGAACGACAAATGTACAAATGTCACGAACCGTAGAAGTCGTGTAAGGCTCAAACTTCAGACGTACAGAGAAATACCGGCAACTGATGAGATCCACATGGAGGATCAAAACCATGGTCTTGCCTGAGTCAAGCCGAACACTAGTAGCAAATACAACACCCAAAACAGTCAATAGACTTGCGCGTAAACTTACTTTTACGTGGCGAATAAATTGTAATTATCGGTAATTGTTGACAGAGGGTCCCCTATATCCCCTATTTTTCCGTTATTCGTGAAAATATATTATCTACACTTTTTCGTCCTCGGGAAACTGGTTTTTGATTTTTTTCATGATCTGTGAAATATGCATTTACTTGCGCCTGATTTGTGAACCAGCGACTTTTGCGGGAATAATTTTCCACGGTTTTGGAGATTTTAGCGTCATTAAAGCTCGTAAACTTGTTCAGAAGTGTTTTTGAAAGTTAGTAGGCTAGCGTCTTAGCTCTACAGACAAAACGGTTACAGAAAGTTTCCTAGCTACTCTAGGTTACGCATTGAAGAGAGTGCTACTCAATTCTGTGGTTTGTGCGTTGATAGTTTTTAGCAATATGAAAGCTGGTTAATCACTATTACGGTAGTCCACAGTTTATGTTTATGTTCAGAGTTAATGCGCTTCGCGTAGGCAGGCATTCATTAAAGGGACACCATGTACTTGAGCGCAAAACAATGAGGTGATTTTTTGTGTTTCTTCATTAAAAAAATCTTTAACATGATTGTCGAACTTGTTCTCAAATATCCACAAGGTTTATTTCTAATTTTTATAGGTATGCAAACCAGAGATGATTGTATATTGTAAGGTCGATTAAAGGAACAATAATGTGACCATAGTGTATGCAACCCGGCACACTGTTTCTCTGTGTGTGTTTGTTTTTGTGTGTGTAGTAAGGGGGGGGGGGGGGAGGGGGTTAAGCAAGAGATCATAGGTTAAGGGATGAGGGGAGGAGGGGCTATAAAAGAACCCGTTGGTATCTGGATAAGGGTAGGGGGCTATAGAAAGAGACAGTAGTCTCAAGTTATTCTAGTGGGTCCCTTACATGTATAATAGTTTTGACCACTTCCCTAACTTGTGTAAACTGACGTGCCATCTTTCTTCCGCGCAGATGTGTAAAAACTCTTCAGAAAAATATTCAGTTCTTCTTTCGACATTTCTTCTATTGGTTTCGAAAATTTGGTACCACCAGGCAAGCCATTTAGTAACATTAAGGTAAAGATTGTTATTGTTACGCAATCTTCATGAATGCGAAAAATCTAGATGTTCATCTTTCAAATTTTGCAACTTTTAAGTTTCCCGTTGAATAATCTCATCCCGAACTTTGTGGATTTTCTGTTGTTACTGGGACGGAATTATCCGTAATTTCTTGTATTTCTTCTGTACATAACTCACTGAATATGTCTTTTTTTTCCCAGCCATTTTTTTGGCGACGAAACTTGGCTTGCCGCAAAAAAGCCGAGCGACATTTGCCGCATTCATTTCTATAAAAGGTCAAACGCAGGTATAATGGCTGGTAACCGAGACAGTGAACCAATCAGATAGCTAGAATTGCATTATCCGAAGTTAAGAATTTCATAAAGCATCGTCATCAGGCCACTGAATCTCCAGCTGTGGTAAAGTTCTGTCTTAAAATATCATAAACAACACCAACAGTTCTCAACAAAAATTGTATGAATCCTACTCACAAGAACAAATGAATGATCCCACGGTATTGTTGCATAGATCATCAGCGATGCAGAGGTATGTTCCTTCCGTACACCCGTCAATATCTGAAAGATAGAGTCTTTAAAATCTTCCCCCACTTATCTGAAGTCACAAGCAATTTTTGGTGCAACTTTTGTTGCGATTTCCAATACGATTTTTGTTCCGCTCGCACCAGCATTAAAGATTCAATTTCAGCACGATTTGACGTCGATTTGCATACGACATTGCTAGAATTTTATGAAACGCTATAATAAATAGCTGGGCTCGCCAGAACGGCTGGTACATTCTTCTATACTATTTTCATTTTACGAATAAAACTCTGACCTTCACAATTCTTTCCGTCTACATGATAACCAGGCTTGCAGGAGCAGGTATATGACATTGGTGTTAATACACTCAGCATTAGCATAACAGCTAGATGTTCCTGCGGCACACTCGTCAATATCTGGAACATATAACATTGTAATATCGTACAGAACGCTGATTAGCTTGTCACAGTCTAAAGATAGAAGGAACTAAATGCGAGTATAAGGCCCTCCACAGACTAGACTTTTAGTAATGGAAAACTTAATGTTATCGACAATTATTTCTGTCCGATGAGAGCATTCCACACTTTGGAGTGTAAGCTGTCTATGTCTCAGTCAGGACAGCGAGACCTTGGAAACTAGCGTTTACTACTCAGCATGAAATAATCATACGGAACGCAACTTCTAACAATGAAAGGATCAAAGAAATTCATCCTAAATGTAGTTGGTCGTCTCGTCTCTCATGGTCCTTTAAAAATTTACCATCTTTCGTCGCTTCAAAACCCTTCCGTGATTGTGACCAGGTACAAAAATCTTTTGCTTTCAACAGTTTCAAAATAGTGAAAAATCAAGAAATCTATCAACTGCCCATATTCCTTGTCGTTCTTAATAAAATGCCTTTCTGAACCTCAGACTAAGTCTAAAAAATCCAATGAAGCTTAATACTGATCAGAGAACGCGTCTTGCTAGATTCATTTTGTTTGTAAGTTTTAGGCATTTTCAGGGGTGGCGAATGGTCCTTTAAAAACCCATGGTCTCGCAAAATTTTCGCCAAATTTCACAGGTCTCGCAGTCTCGTTTTTTAGCGGTTATGTGCGTCTCGCAGTCTCGATTTTTTTCAAGGCTAAGAAAGTCGTTAAGAACCGATTTGTTTATTTTTTTATAAAGTTAAATGACATCACAGCATCTTAGAGCCTGAACGTCTTGAGTTCGCATTTAAAACACTTTGAAGTCTCGGTCTCGCAATTGAAGAAATCAAAATGTCTCGGGCTCGCAAAGAAAAACGCTAATCTCGTCGTCTCGCAAAGTCTCGCATTTACCATTCGCCACTCCTATTTTCAACATCAATTACGCTGCCCACAGAAGAGTAGCACAACCGCTGACGAACTATGTAGACTCATTGCAACAACTTATTTCTTTCTACTATAGTTTCTTTTTTTCTCTTGAATTCGGAGGACGATAAATATTCTAACCTTCACAATTCGTCCCGTCTACATGATATCAAGGCTTACAAGAGCAGTTGTACAATCCTTTGGTGTTAATACACTCAGCATTAGCATCACAACTGAATGTTCCTGCAGCACACTTGTCAATATCTGAAACATATTACAGTTAAACCAGGCTATTTGAATTCTCAAAAGAAAAGAAACATAGCTGGAGTTGGAAAAATAGCGGGAGTTGGAAATAACCGATGGTAAATGACCGAAGGATAAATGTAAGGGAAATGGTTTTGAGTTAGAACTAACACCAAACGCTAAAATAACTGAGTTTGAATTAAGAAGGGGCAACTGTAAGTCCAATTGTCATAATGAAGCGATCGAAGGAACCGTTGCTAAATGTACTCAGTCGTTTCGGGAGCATCTTAAAGATGATCCTATTCTCTCTTTTATTCTCTGTGTATAAAAAGGACAATAGGTGTTATATCCATAATGTTTTTAGTGTGATCATGCTTAAGAATCAATTTCAACAGTTTTCCCGGTAAGAATTCCATCTTGTGTCAGAGAATCACACATGCCTTGTAAACAACTACGGTGTTGTTTTTGTCGTAAATTTGGGACCTGACAGTGACTAAAGTTGCACCATGATTGCTTGAATAAATGGACCTTTAAAAATATCATCTTTCGCAAATTCAAAACTCTTTCTGGACAATGACAGGGTACAAAAGTCTTTTGCTTCTAATACTTTCAAAATAGCGACAAAATTAAGAAATCTATCAGCTACCGATATTCCCAAGTTCTCGTTCTCAATAGGATACCTTTTTAACTTGAGATTGGTTCATAAGAAAAGAATTACGTATCTTGCTATATTCATTTTGATAGCAACTCTTGGGCATTTTGATCATCAAGTCAGCTGCCCACATATGAGTAGCGCAATTTGTGCCGAGCTAACTTAAAGCAGATCCACCGACTACAACAGCTTATTCCTGTCCACTTTATTACCGTTTTTCTCTTGAATCTGGATAGCAATAAATATTCTAACCTTCACAATCCTTTCCATCTCCATGATATCCAGGCTTACAAGAGCAGGTATATGATCCATTGCTGTTGATACACTCAGCATCTTCATCACAACTGAATGTTCCTGCAGCACATTCGTCAATATCTGAAACGTTTCTTTTACTGATTTATTTCGATTGACACAGCTTGTGTAGAACGCTGATTGACGTCTCACTATGAAAACATGGAAGGTACTCGTCCTAAATGTGGCTTAGTCATCTCGGAAACACCTTCAAGCAAAAATAAATATAGATTACTTCATAGAAAGTGCGACGTACGGATTTTTATTCACGAGTTCCAAAGTTTTCGACGAGTGAATAAAAATGTGTACAAAGCACTTTCGATGTTGTAATTTGTTTATTGTATATATAACGAGAATTAAACATGTCCGTTGAAGGAGTTTCAGTTTTCCCGATACCGTAAGTTTACATGCAGAACAGCAACAAATTCAAAACTGATCTAAATGACCGATCGTAATAAAAAACAAATCTGCTTTCCCGTCCAGCAACAGGCGGACAAAGAGCCTACACAAGCTTAAATGTAACACGGGAGAATTCGTAAATACATAGTATGAAATCTTTTCGCTTGTCCCTAATCACTCTCAGATTCAATCATATAATAGCGGCGCTTCGCGCTGTGCAAAGACAAATTCGGACTCTGTTGACTCACACTGTTTAAATTTGAATGTTCCTCCTTGAAGGTTTTTGACTTTCTGATGTTAAATTTACTTCCCCGGTTTCTTAAATGGCCATTGATTCTCAAACTGAAGTTTTAGTTTTAGCTTAAGATGTTGGATATATTCCGCTGCTGTTTTTCCGAAAGTGAACTAAAACGGGAAGCCGAAGCCATGTTCTCGAAACACAAACTTCAAGCGGGCGCTGATTTCAAGACCGCGCTTCTCGGAAGCCATTTGAGTGCTTAGCTCTGATTGGCTAAGTGATTCTACTCTGGACGGTGATTGGTAATATTTTCACATGGGAAGAACGCTATACGCGAAGCTGATTGGACGTATCGCTTTTTTCACATATACAAATATAGCACATACAGAATTCTATTTGCAAGGTTTATTGCCTAAAATTCTCGCTATATGTACAATAAATACTAGTTATGCAACACTCTGTGGTGGTATACAAGGGAATATCCCACTTCTCACTTGCAATTTCTTGGTATACACACACTTGCCTAAGGGATCGTGTATATTGGACACGAGAAATTAGAAGTGACTCGCGGGATATTCCCTGGTATAACACTCGACAGCGTTGCATACCTACTATATACTGTACTGCACTGCACTATACTGTACTGTACTGTACTGTACTGTACTGTACTGTACTGCACTATACTGTACTGTACTGTACTGTACTGTACTGTACTGTACTGTACTGTACTGTACTGTACTGTACTGTACTGTACTGTACTGTACTGTACTGTACTGTATAGTTACTGCACTGTACTGTACCTCGGATAATGTAATTCTAGCTTTCTGATTGGTTCACTGGATCTCGGTTACCAGCCATTATACCTGCGTTTGACCTTATATGGAAATGAATGCGGTAAATGTCGCTCGGCATAAACCTTTTCGCGGGAAGCCAAGTTTCGTCGACCAAAACATGGATGAAAAAAAGCAGACTCGGTGAGCTATCTACAGAAGAAATACAGGAAATTATGGACGATGCCGTCCCAGTAAAAAACAAAAAAAGCCACAAGGTTCGAGATTAGATTATTTAACGGTACGTATACGTTAAGTTTCCTTTAAAAGTTGCAAAATTAAAATATGACCGTCGAGATTTTACGCATTCATGAAGATTATGTAACAAAAACAGTGTTTACCTTAACAGAATGGCTTGTTAGTCCTGGTGGCACCAAATTTCGAAACCGATAGAAGAAATGTCAAAGGAAGAACTGAATGTTTGTTTGAAGTGTTTTTACACGTCTGCGAGGAAGAAAGATGGCACGTATTGCGAAATCCATTAGAGCCGCCATTGATCATTTCCTTTGCACGCCGCCGTACAACTAACCGTTTTCCATTATCTCCGACCAGGCAAATAAATTGTTAGAGCATTTGTAAAGGCCTCAGGAAAACAGGCATCATTGCCGGGGTAGTCCATAAGAAACCAATTTCCAATGAGCAGATGAGGAAACTGTTCGACTTAAGAGAGCTCGGATCGGCCGAGAGCAAAAATTCCGCACAGCTACAGAGGACGACCCGAGTTTTATCTCGGTCTCTTTTTTGGCCAACGAGGACGGGAGAATGAACGACACCTAGCGCCAACAATTCTGTCCTTGCGAAAGACACCTCAATGAGTTGAGTGTTTTGAGCTGAACCAAAACATCTAATAAGATATATGTATTTTCTGTACTGTACTTTATTTTATACCATGCTATAGAAAAATGCAGCCAATGAGAATACAGGAAAGCCGTTGTATATTCGACGGTAGTACATGTAACCTTCCCATCATGCGCTGCGCAGGTGGAATACATCACGTAATGAATGAAAGACATGTGTGTTAACCGTTATTAAAGAATAAGATATTTAAACATGAGAATTGTGGCTGTGTTTTAGCAATTTTAACTACCGTTTTCCAAATGCCATTGCAGCTTTGAAGCAATAGATAAGAGATAATGAGTTGTAGAGTTATGTTCCTCGCCGCTTTTGCAATCCTGGCCGGTAAATCCTACTGGACAGAGGCGGCGATATCCTTTATGTGTAAAACCAGTTTGACAGACCATTTTATGAGTGCAAGGATGGCTGGCGCAAGGATTCTTTAACGAAAAAAGAGATCAGAATAAATGAAACACCATTCTTCCTGTGAGAATGTCTGTGCCTGGACCAAACGTTGAACTGAATTTAGAATCACATTATCTGATTCGTTTTTACCTTTGCTCCACGGTGTACATAGTCCAGATTTTCCTCTAGGTCTTCCTCATGTCCTTCGTAGGTAGCATTATTTAATTCACAGTTTTGCTTTTCCATTTGACCAGTCCTTATGTAATTATAACTGACACAATTGTGTTCCATAAAGCATAGCGCACCACAAAATTCCTGATCCATGACGCCATCACTGTGAATGACGTGGTTCATCAGACGTTTACCCTTGCCCCTGTAAATTCCAAATGGCGGCACACTTCTGAAAGAAAATGCAATTGCAAAGGGCATAATACAGTCTCGAGGTTTCAGGTTTACGTCTTTTGTCTTGCAAATTGTTGAATATGATGTTCATGACGCTATAATTTGTTTAGGAGTATCCATATCCGTTCTTTAGAGGCGTTCTTCGCAATTCGCGTATATTGAATGCAACATGCCCTAGTCCTCATTTTGGTTACATCCAGCATGGATGACTGCATGTTTGAATACGCGCTGATTGTTAAGAGACTAATAGTTGCGTGACCGTTACATGTTATGTTACTCAAGTTAACAATTGACAAGTTAACAATTATCAATTGAGCCTTTTGTTTTTGTTCTGTCGTATTATCGAGATCTCGTTGTAAGCATATATTCGCATACCGTCATCGTGAGGAGAATAAACGTACAAGTTGGAACCGTTTCAATTACTTCGTTGTTTGTTTCGTTATTTTTCGATTGGTACCGTCAACCGATTACAACACTGATTATCCCAGTCTACACTGGTTTCTTCACTTATTCGCCACCAAATCGCTAGACAGATAACACACGATGTGGATTTTGGCGCAAAGAGAAGTTTGTCGAGAAAATGAAACAAAAACAACCATAAGTATAGGTGATCACATGGTATTGATCGTAACTTAGAATATATAATCACGAGTAAAGTTTTCAAAGGCTAACAAATTTTGTTGACTTTGAAAAATTTAGAAATGCTTATTTATTTAAAGTTGCACAGTAATAATCATGTGACTACTTGGTAATTACTTAATAACTCACTTGAAAACAACTATTTAAGGTCGTCTGCAAATTGTTTCTTTGAAAGGCTGCAAAGTTTATGGTATGCCAATAGTTTCGAACATTTCCGAAAATATTAGCGAAATGTCCAATATGTTCGGAAATCTTCGGCTAGCTTCGGGTGATCTTCGGCAATCATGGGAAATCTTTGGCAATCTTCTGAGGGATTTGGGTGATTTTCGGAAGTGTTCCAAACCGTTCGGATGATATTCGTTGATCTTCGAAAGTTTTCTGGTAAACTTCGTCCACCTTTGAAGTACCTCGGATTACCCTTGATAGTGATAGGCGTTGTCGTAATAATTAACAATTATTCCATGAAACCGCGTTGGATATGAAGTGATAAATAACCAACGAGCGCGTAGCGCGAGTTGGTTATGATCACTTCATATCCAACAAGGTCGAATGGAATAATTGTTTTAGTATATTCTTAATCGGGTTTTTGCCGCCGATTTTTATTTCAACAATTTTACAGAGCGGAAAATTTTTAAACTTGGCGCACTGTTTTCCATATAAGGTAAAACTCCGACTAATGGCTCATAGTCGGAGTTTTTGAGCCAATCAGAGAGCTAGAAATGCAATAGTCGGAGCTGAGAATATACTAACTTGGGATATCTTCGTTGTAATTTGCACTGGTGTTTCAAATTTGCACTACTGCTAGACGAAAACTGTACTCTTTTTTAGCCAATCAGAATCGAGCAATTATTTCAAGCGTATTATTAGAGTTATAAACCTTTCTGCCACCCCCATGTGGAAATGTATACGGTGGTGGAAAGCAAAACCCGTAGGAGTGGTTTGACGTACAAGCAACTAACTAGAAGTGGAACTGTTGTTCTCTATAGAGGACCCAATTTAAGGAACTGCACAATTTTTCAGAGCGAGGTTATGTATTTTTTGCTCAAGAAGCAAACCTAGCACTAGAAATGCTGTTTAAGCCCCTTTTTTGCATATTAATGCTCCATTACTGCTTATTGAGGCTCACTTGACATTAGCTTGGGCCTTGGCCCAAATTCGACTGAGCAAATCTGACCAAATCTCCCTTGTTATTTTTCTTTAGGCAACTTAAAATGAAAACATATTACAACAAAACTATTCGCAATCTAAAATTGGACAAATTCCTTTACAGACGTATTAGTAATAGCTTAACACGATTGCATCAACTTTATCAATAGAAACAAAACTAACCTTCAGAGATTTCTCCCTCGGAAAACAGACCAAATGAAAGGATGAAAACAAAGGTACACGAGATGAAAATGGAAGGCATGTTTGAAGTGAAGACTAGTGGCCAAAGAGAACTTCTTCCGAACATTTCACATCGTGAAGATTCAGTAACTAAAATTAAAAACACTGTCTTTCAATCTTTATACAGCCACACAGTTTTCTCAATTAGGCTGAGAATAATAATTACAGCTACCATTACAAAAAAATTATTCTTATGTTAATTTTAAAACTTACCATAAAAATTGGGAGGAACTGATGAAATATTGTATTGAAGGTCTGTTTTTCGTTCAAAAGTCCAAACAATTCCTTCACCATTGTATAATTGCTAAAACAAAGATCACTCTTTTCTCCTTTTTGACGAATTGGACAAAAGTGAAAAGAAATGCAAATATAAATATACTATACACATATATTATGAAATCATTTTCTAATCTGTTAAAGTTTTACCACCAGGGTCGACCGGAATTAAAATGAGGCCAAAGTCGAATTAATATCAAAAACACCTGTTTCTAAAGTAATACTTCACTTCCATTTTTTTTTTTTTTCAACGTCACATTTCTCCTTTAAGGGGAAAAAAAACAGCAGTAACATAAAAAAACTAGCGTTATTGAAGTATTTGAGTTATGTTGAGAAAAAGGTCAGAAAACTTTGTGATGTAAATGTACTTAAATTTGTTCAAGATAACACGTATGTCATACATTTGTACAAAAAGAAAAAAAAAATTAATGAGCTAATTACTAGAGCAGAAATAAGTTTGATCCGTGATCGCTTGATATATAATTTGCAGTTTAGCAGTATAAATCTTCCCACTTCAAGAGCAAAACATTTCATGAAACTTTATTACCATTTTTTAACAAGAAGCCATCAGTGTAGAATAGCAATAAGATTCCTACTTCGTACTTCTACTACTTCGATTATGGCAAATTTAATATTCGATTTAATGGACCTAAATTATGGAATGAACTCGATGAAAGATTCAAGTGTTGTACTTCTAATCAATCTAAAAAAGAACTAACTTCGCATTTCATTAGTCTCTATTAATCTTTACTGATATTTTGATGGTTTATATCTATTTATTTTGTTTTGTTTTGTATTTTTAATCTTGTACCAAGTTTGTGATACTTATGTGTACCAATGTATTTGTTGTGCCTCTTTCCTGACTCTTACATTTTTAGTTATTATAATTACAGTCACCCAACTAGTTTAGCTTTTTAGTTATTTTGGGTGTCCCACTACTGTATGTACTGTACTGTTTATTTATATATTTATAATTATAATCTTGTAAATTCTTTTAGTTGTTTAAAGTAGTAGAAACAAACTGTTGTTGTTTTTTATTGTTCAATACCAAAGTGATCGTGTGGTTATGAAATGAAATTTTTGTTAACATATTTATGAAATCTGCATTTGAAATAGTCGATTCTAAAGTTTAAAAAAGCGAAAAAATAAAATAAAATAAAAAGAAACGCATAAAATTGAACTAAATGATAGCAAATGATGACTCAGTATCTTTACTCTTGCACGAAATGCTTTCCGAACAGCATGGTGAAGACTTTACTGAAATTGTTGAAGGGAACTACAGAAATATTTCTACCAATTTATGCAAGAAACAAAGACAAAATATAAGAAAGTCTGCCACACTTTTTTTTCCGATTTGAAATCACACAGCGCACGCGTTATATAGCATAGCAATCACCTTATGACTTTCATGTACTTACTACGTGATTTTTAATAAAACTTAACTTGATTATTTTTCGGTTTCAATCGTTAATAATAATAATAATAATAATAATAATAATAATAAAAATAGTAATAAAACCCAGAGGAACAATATCTTCTCGTGAAATAAAAGTAAACAGCGGTATCTTTCAAGGAGATTCCCTCTCACCTCTTCTTTTCTGCATAGCTTTAGCACCTTTATCCTCTCTCTTGAATGAGAGTAACTACGGATACAAAATAAGGAACACAAACATCACTCAACTGTTTTACATGGACGATCTGAAAACCTATGCCAAGTCTGATGAAGGCCAGAAAGGCCTACTTAAAATTGTCAAAGGCTTCAGTGATGATATAAGAATGGAATTTGGGCTTGACAAGTGCGCCAAAGCTACATTCAAACGAGGCAAACTGGCGAAAACCGAAAACATCGAACTTGATGTTGGCACCACCATACAAGACCTCGAGCAGGAAGACACCTAGAAATACCTTGGTGTGAATGAAGGAGATGGGATCCAACATGCAAAGATGAAAGAGAAAATTCGGAAAGAGTATTACCGTAGAATTCGCCTGGTGCTCAAATCCAAACTTAATGCTGCCATCAGAATTATATTGAAGCAATCAACACTCTTGCTGTCCTAGTCGTCACTTATAGTTTCAACATCATAAACTGGAAAATAGAAAAACTTATGAAGTTAGACAGAAAAACAAGGAAGTTCTTGACGATGGCAAAAATGTACCACCCAAAAGCTGACATGGACAGGCTGTATATCCTTAGAAAGGCAGGTGGAAGGGGTCTTGTACAATTAGAAATTACCTACAAAACAACTGCAATTGGCCTTAACACATATCTCAACAACAAAGATGATTACCTCCTCAAAATTGCGAGGGATAACGACCGCAGCAAGAAAACAATGTCCATACACCATCAAGCCGCAAAATACGGGCGAGAACTCAGCTTACCAGAAGCTGAAGTGGCAGAGAATGAGCCAGCCACGACCTATGCCCGAAGGGTCAAGCTGAAAGCCAAACACCAAGCTTTAGAACAACTCAAGAGGAAATGGGAAGAAAAGCCTTTGCATGGTCAGTACTCAAAAACAACAAAAGAGAAGGATGTAGATCAAGACAAAACCCACAAGTGGCTGAGTACACTGGCCTCAAATCAGAAACAGAAGGTTTCATTATTTCTGCCCAAGATCAATGCATTAAGACCAACTATTACCGAAACAAGATCCTGAAAGATGGCACCGACCCAGTGTGCAGAATCTGTGGGCAATTTCAAGAAACAGTTGACCACCTTGTCTCCGGATGCCCTGAACTTGCCAAGACAGAGTACATACAAAGACACAATAAAGCTGCAGCATATCTCCACTGGACAATATGCAAACACTATAACATCAAAGTACAAGATAAACACTACGAACATGAACCAGCTACTGTGACAGAAAACCAAACAGCAACTATACTTTGGGACATGCTAATCCAAACCGACAAAGAGATAAAATCAAACAGACTAGACATAGTGGTGAAAGACAAGAAGGAAAGAAGCTGTCTGCTTATCGTTATGTCCATCCCCACAGAAAGGAACACCTCCTTGAAAACAATGGAAAAACTCACAAAGTACAAAGATCTTGAGATTGAAATCGAGAAAACGTGGGGAATGAAAACAACAACTGTCCCAGTGATCATTGGAGCTTTCGGACTTTTCAAGAAGGAAACAGAAAACTATATCGGCAAGATCCCAGGCAATATTGGAATAACAGAGCTACAGAAGACCGTCCTCCTTGGACCTGCTCACATACTTAGGAGGACTCTATCCGTCAAGTAATCCAGCAGACTTATGACTGCCCTAGGGTCACGGATTGAACTCGGCGCCATAAGTTAAAAGTGGCAACACTTTAAAGAGTCTATTTTTAAAGACGGACACAGACGAACTATGTCTTATTTCAAATGGTGGAACATTCCATAGTGTAGGTGCTGCCACTGAGACGGATCTTGCCTCATATGTTTTCAAGTTATGAGACGGAGTTAAAGGAAGATGTTTGAATCATGAGCGTAGTTGATGTGATGGAGTATGTTTGTCCTTTGGGTTTTGCCGTTTCTTATGATAGGTCCCTTCAAGAGGAACTTTCCCAAAGAGCAGCTGGTCTCTAGAGTCAGAGAAGAAAACAAGACCGTGGCACATCAATTTGAAATGCAAGACATGCCAATATCTTTGGCCGTTTACAAAATATTGTGTATCACAACAAACAACCTTCCTGAAAATATATTTTTTTTAAAAAATCTGATCTAAGAGAAAAAATACAAACCCCGGCTTTGATAATTAACGCTGGCATACCCAAACTCATCTAATTACACGTATTGCTCTTCTAGAGCAGGCAATGACGTGTAATGGAGATTAAGCAATGGCTTCTCAACATTTTGAAGAACCAGCAATCAATTTTACACTTTAAATTCGAACCATTCTCAGACGAAATTATAACACTGTTCTGACCAAAATACAGCAATGCCTTCATAGTGTCCCTTTATTTAGTGTTAGAACTCTATATTCTATCATTGTCCATTTCACATTCTATATTTATTCATCTTCCTTCAGAATATGCTCTTAACCAAGAGTATCTTATTTTCTTCAGCTGAATTGTTTTTAAAAGAACATAAAGTGTTAGCATAGCATATAACTTTATATGATTTTTGATCATCACCTAGATTGATCACATAGTCTTTCCGTAGATTATTAGTCAAGAAGTCCCATTTTGTTTCTCAGAGAGCTGTACTGGCAAGGAACCAACTTATTCTCTCTGTGGAACACAAGGTCATAGGTAAACATGTAAAGTGACAAGGAAAAACACACAACACGTCTTAAAAAATTATAGGGAACGCAAATTCGCCCTTGAGAAAAGGTGTCGATAGTCTCTAGTGCTGGGGACTTCAATAGCTTATATTCCTCGAAGCGCTGACATTTCTATCGACTTCTTCGGTTACTACTGACTCTAATTATGCTACTCATTGTAGTGATTAATTGTACTGGTTAATGCAAGATCGAAGATTTTAAGCTAAATGACTAAATTGTGAATATGTTTGAATTTATTTATTGTAGAACTAAAAAGAACTCAATGGTATAACTTGGACAAAAACCAGATACACCAGCGGGCCGAAGACAACTTAACTGACAATCAGCCAATGAAAACGATGTGGAATAGTAATTCTTAATTGAAATCTAGCCTTAATGTTTTTGTGAAAATCTAGTGATCGAACCTAGACAAAACAAAGAACAAAACTGAGATCACAAGACCAACACAAGACAAACTATAAATTTATAATTATTAGCAACGATCAAATGTAGACGCCTAAGCTTGTGAGAAACTCAAACTTGGAAAAAAATAAAAGCAATATCAACAAGTGACTACCTTAATGTTTCACTTGTGACTTATACACACGAAGGAAACAAAGTTAACGGAACTAAATCCTCTATCTCTCCTTCATGTTTTCATGTACCATTTACACGTCAAACCTTATTTTGTATTACGATGCGCCCATGGTACAATAGACAGAACAATGATACCCAAAGCGAAGTACATTTGTATAATCCAGGAACTTGTGTTTGTAATGCCAGCTTCGTTTGTAACTGCTAAGAAGCACTTGATTTATCGCTTTTTTAGGCTTTTTTTTGTTTGTTTTTAAACTGCTCGATAATTATTGTATATTTCTACAAACTTGATTTCGAACGCCACTGTTGAAGTGCTTTTAACGTAGGCGTGCGGGCATCTTGAGACTTGTGGGAAGAAATTCCATGATGCCGTTATTAAAAAGCAAAAAAGAGTTCAGGACATTGGGTAAAGCCCGAATGGTTGAGTAAATACAAACGTCCTCAGATTGCAGCAGAAACGAAAAGTTCCCAATCCACTCGTCTGATGAAGCTTTTATAATTACGAAACTCGTTAAATTTGGAACAGAGATTATTCTATGACCTCGATCAACAACCCATTCCTCGTGGGAAATCTTCAAGAGAAATTTAAAATTAAACAGAAATAAATAAGTAAATGACGACTCTTTGTGGAGCAAATCTGGATCAACAGTTCTTTTGAAAGCCCCACAAAGCTAAAAGCCTTGGTCTTTGTTCGTTCCATTCTTCATGGAAAATTGGGAACGGAAATAATGTCCATGTCGTGGATCTCTATATTAACTTTAACTGAAACGTGGCTTTTCCAAAACGGAATACCTGGATCCCGCAGACCTTTTGACTGTAAGCTTTAGACTCTTTGGGATAGTCACTTTAAACAAACAACCTTATCGATTTAGTACTCCACTGTTGCAAAGTATATGTCGTATTTTCTCCCGTTTTTCGGCTTCTAGTTTTTGAAATACATCTCAAAACAAAATATGACTTTATGGTGCAATAAGGGCTCATATTTTGCGCGTTCCCTTGACTTAACGTGGGGTAATTGCGTAATAGTAGAATAACAATTTCTTTTGCTGTGCGATGTGTATCGATATCGCTATGTCAAGTTAGCGATATCAGTTAATTAAAAAAACAAAACAAAAAAACAAAAAAAAACTAGCATTTCCCTAGTTGCACCATCATCCGTCATTTCATAACTAGCATGCGAGGTCACTGAATTAAGATATATCCCATGGCCTTGATGTGCCTGTCTCCATTATCTGGTGCAGCGACTGCTTCAATGCCACAAGTGTTGGAGTCGTCATGACGCCCTCCTGTTCCAAACCCGATTCTGGAATCACAAGTGCGGCAGTGGTTTTCGTTGTTTCCAATGATACCGATTCTTGCTTTGGTTCCGCCCAGTTCGTGGCATTCTGCATTAAACCCTTCTCTGTTACAGTTGTCCTGCAAGGAGCCTTGGGAACCAAAGAGCGTTTTCCACGTGTCACGACCCAGGGATGTGGCTCGGAATTGCCCGTCAGCAATCAATGATTGCAGCGAATCAGCGGCCTCGTTTATGGTGATAAAGTTCGTGCTCTCCTCGCCTGGGATCTTCATACCGAGACAGATTTTGGAAAAGGGTGTGTTCCAATATGTCGGTAGCTTGGTCTCAAGTGTGTCAAACCCAGTCTCCCCTCCTACTATATTGAATGCTTCTTTGTTGCTCCAGAGATTGGAATTGTAGTGGAAAGTTTGCTAGAAAACAAGAGATAGTGAGCATTTGACCAAGAATCTCTGGTGTGGAAACCATGCCACGCATGCGTTTAGGTTTTTCGGGTTTTATCCCGTGTAAAATAATCACAGTCTGGGAAGTTAACTTGTAGTTCACAAAATTCACCCAAAAAAATATATGCGAAGGAGACTAAGCCCGAAGACGAATGCCTCTATTCCTCGCACAGCATACCGAGCTCAATCAAATGAAACGGTAACCTTACTCGTAATTACGTTTTCCTTGAATTTGAGTGGACGTGGCTTCTTAATGGGCCTAGTTGGCTCGATTATAAGCTCTCTTTGACAAAAAGAAATGTTTCTTAGCAATGCCCTACACAATTTAGGATAACTATTTTCAGTTAACGATGTGGTCCTAGATACCATTTTGTAGCAATATAAACAGAGTAGTTCACATCTACACGTATTGTCTATCTATTACATATCTACTGTGAATTATACGGCAGGAATAATAACAAGACTATAAAAAGGAGGATAAAATACCTGTGTTCCATCAATCTTCATGACCAGAGTCCATCCACCTCCACCACATGTTCCCATTCCAGTGTCGACCATTACACAGTAGACAGGAGTATTTTCGGATCCTACGTCAAGGTCGTAGGCTTTGTTTTCTCTGGTTCTGAATTTCAGAAAAAAAGACCATTTAGTTCTGGTATATTCGATATTTTGCCTTTACTGCCAAATTTCACCCGCAGAGTAAGTGGTTAACATCCGGAGACGAATTCATCTTTAATCTACTCGAGACTAAAAATATGTTTTTAATACTGAAGCCAGGACAAGAACTTGAAGACTCGGGAGTTATCTTTCAATCGGATAAACATTAAATTTTTTAATACCCTTTTTGATGAGTTTCTGATTATATTGTAAACTTGTTCACACTCTTTCCAAGTATTGATTTGGAACGCAGTTACCTCATTCCGCTCAAATCGTGCCCTACATCACGAAAGGACTTAGATATATTTACGCCGTATCACTACGTCGTGTTGTGCATTGTAAATTTCATGCTGGTATATAAGTAAAACTTTGAATAAACCCATCACTTACAAAGTCAAGTCATATAGCTCCTTGCAAGTAGAATCTGTAGCAACAAATGAACAGAAAGGCATTGGTTAACATTTAAATTATATAAGTCTTCATTCCTGCCAAGGACTCTAAAGGAGTGCCGAGAACAGATGCCCCCGTCATATTGCATCGCCGGAATCGCTTGAGTCTTCAAAAGAAGGTATTTTTACGATTTATTAGTTATGTTTGCGATTTATTATATGTATTAGTTGATTAGCTAACGCAGTCCTATATATTTAGCTTTGAATTTGGACTTACATGGTAAATCAATCAATCAATCAATTAATCAGTCAATTAATCAATCAATCAATCAATATCGAGGACGATAATACTCTATGTAAATCAGCATTAGCAAATACTTTTTAAGAGCGTTACCCTTTGCTTCTATTCTTGTGAATTTGACTTTCTCTTTTCCATGGTGTCGTTTTCAAAAGGTAAACAATATCTCCTAGCGCACGGAAACATACCAGGAACACTTTCCATTCAAATAAAATTCCAAAATGTTCGAGATGAGAACTAATGTTACCGAAATTTACTGAGAGTTTTGAACTTCAGAAAAACGCACAATTCAACCCAAAAATCAGGAACTTCTGAGAGCGAAATCAAAATAAACGAAATTCAGGTTTAAAATTTCTGAAAATTTGGGTGTACCTCGTGAGGTTGTCCTCTTTCCGGAAAATTCGGGAAAATTCTGTTCCGGTTGCCACTAGAAAATTCCGGAAACTCAATCCAGAGTTTTTTTGTCGACTGAAAAATACCTCAGGCTGGCTCTTTGGTCAAATTTAATTTGCTGCCATCCAGACCCCGGTTGTTAAAAGGCTGGATAATGCTATTTACCGGATCGATAAATCGCTATCCAGTGGATAAGTGTTAACAAAAGAAACCACGCTACCCACTGGATAGTGATTTATCCGGTGGATAGCATTATCCACCTTTTGAACAGCCCGGGTCAGTTGTTCAAAGAAATATTGTCAATGATCTAGCATGAAAATTGATCGAGATTTTAACCCTCTTCTGCAATTTTGTTTTTCACTGCTTCTGTTTTTAGCATTAAGGTTTTTCGAAGACAGAAAAGTAAAGTTTTATTTTAGAACAGACGCACGAGTTAAAAAAACTGAATCAACCTCTTGCTAATTTTTAACTATGTTAATTTTTCATTTTTTTAAATTGGCCCTGGATTTGAAAGACAAAGGAAAAAAATGAGCGTTTTTGTAGCTATATGTTTACACGA
>NC_138148.1:16994800-17034800 GCF_964199315.1 Orbicella franksi | reverse complement strand
ATTTGGGTGGCTAGAAATTGTCAAAGCTTGTTGAACCTAAGTGGACTTTGTTTCGGGCTTACATTTTTCTTTGACTGAGAACAGAATTTGTTAGTCATGGAAATCGTTTCAACTAACGAATGCAACAATATCATTGACATACGCAACAGCGAATTATTTCCTTTGATACACACTAGAAAAGTGGTGACTTCTATATTATCCGCCGAGTCTGATAAGCATGAGGAGATAGCCTAGCTTGGCGTGATTTAAACGAAAGCATTCTCAAAATATTAACAACAAAAAGGAAAACTGACCCTTAGCGCTTCTCGCCTCTGAAATCCAACACTCTAAAAAGATGGTAATACAAATGCAACTCATGAAAATTGCATTCATGGCGAATTACACTGAGAATTTCCAATTCACGTATTTCCTGTTGTAGGCATTTGACTCTAAACGGCTATGGAAACTGGTAATATTAACTTATAAATACTACATTTTATGTTTATTGTTTTTAACAAATAATGGGAGGCCGCTTTATCATCCAATATCTAACTACCACTGATAACGAAAACACCTGTTTAAAGACTTAAATTATTATAATTTATCTTCCAGTTTCTTGTTTCAAATCATACATCAATGATTGGCAAAAATTCTGTAGAGCTACGACATGTTATTTTTGTTTAAAGTATTACTAGCAGGAACAAAACAAAGATCAGAAAAAAAAATGTTTGATTTGTTTTGTTCCAACGGACATTAACGTCATGAATTTATAAATGAGCTCTTAATCCTGTTATGCAGATATCAATTCAACCAAGTTACCCGCTGTATGCTTCACGGTGAGTCGTTTAACATATCACTTTCAATTTAGCAACTTAATTGAATGCTCCTAAGATTTATGATAGGCTTTCAAAAGCTTCACAAATTTTACTAAAGATCGATCCGAGTTACGTTAAAAAAGTAAAAAGAAATCCCTGTCGTAGAGATCGATTATCGGTCAGTGGTCCCTGTTGATTAGTTTACAAAGCGGAAGATGGAGTCGTGGCAAATATTTGTTTTTGTCAAAATACAGCATGCTGATTAAAAGCATTTCGTGAAATTACAGCCTCTGGTATGAAATTATATTATAGCACCAGAAAGAGTTTTATTATCACAGCCTTCAATCGAGTCGACTTTCAAAACTATCTCAATCGTCATGTAAAGTTGTAAGAGTGAGATCTATTCAGACCATCGGTGGCGTACATAAATTACACAAATATAAATCATTTAGTAATTTAATTATTGTTTTTACTTATGAATTATAAAAAAAACACTGAAAAATAAAATATCGAGTTGCCATAGAAATAAGAAAACCAGATCACGGATTCCAATACCTTTCAGAAGATCAGAGTAGGTTTAAAGTTTTCTTTTTTTCTTTCGTTTGTCCGTTCATTCATTCCTTGCAATTTTTTGTCCGCTAAATCGTTCCTTCGTTTCCCCGTTACGTTCTTTGTTGGTTTGCTCATTCATTCGCTACATATACCTCATTTCACTTCTTCCTTTATGCTATCAGTATTCTAGCATATCCGTGCTATCACTCTCAGTATAAGCAAGGGTACATCGTAATTCAATGATGCATGCTCTGGGCATGAACAAGGTTAACTATACTTCGCTTTGCTTCGCCATTTTCATCCCCACTCAAGCTGCGTGTGGCTGCGCTTCGAACAACTCTCCTATATCAGATTACTCTGCAACTCTACACACTTCCTTCGCTTTGTCCAAACTAAAAGCATGAATCAATTGTTAAATTTATAACTGTACTTATTTTTTTTATTATTATTCAAGCCACATCCCACACCAATGATCAAAGTTAAAAGAAACCTAAATACTAAACACATTGTTATCTAATAGTAGAAGCGAATTTAAACAGAACTAAGTCGTGTCTGCCCATTGTCACGTGACAGTTTTTTTTTTTTTTTAACCATACAGTGTCGGCAAATCAGCAAATAAAGAACACCCCGAGTGATACAGAGACCTTTCTTTTCACGATCTAATGCGATATTTTAACTTGGAAGATTCGAAATTAGGATTCTAAGGATAGTTGTAAGACTAAGTGATCGACGACGTTCAAATGCATTTTTGTAGTTAACGTGTGAATTGATTTTCTCTAACATGTGGCGGACATTAACCTAAAAAACGATGAATTAAACGTCGAACAAATTAAGATGCCTGGCGTAGTGCTTTTAGACTAACGGTGCTTCCTGCAATGCATTATCTACATGAAAATAAAATCACTTTTTCGACGTTTGAATAAAAATGATGAAATCCGCTTCTTTACAACTAACAGCAACATCATCTTCTCTTACTCACAAGAAATGAATGACAAATAATATAAATGTTGTAGTAGAACTATATCATAACTTCCTTTGAATAGCGAGTTTTAGTTGTTTCCATACGTAAGATCAAACTTCAGGCTTTATAATTTAGTAAAAAAAGCCAAATTGACTGGATTTTTTCTTCAATATTCATCAACCTAGTGTTTTGTTAATAGCCAAGAGGTGTAAAGATTTAGCTTAGACTGGAGAGCAGTCACAAAGATTCTACTAGTAACAAAGAAAACTAACCTTCAGAACTTCTTGCCTCAGGAATTAGACAAGACGAGAGAATGAAGATACAGGTGCAGCAGGTGTAAATGTAGAACATAGTCTGTTAGATTGAAAGTTTATACTTTGAATGATCGAAAAACCCTTTCATGTATATGGCGTTCTGACGCTAAGTTAACTTAAAACTAATTTGTTTATTTTCATTTGGCTTGTTTTAGCCATGCATGGGGTGGGCGCTCAATCAATCATTGTTGGTTTGCGAACCCAAGCATCTCCCACGCCTTAGATGTGCTGCTAAAACAAAGAATTCTCGATAATTCTGCTCTACAATTCAAACGTATTGTGACCGGTTGTCTGTGAATATCACCTGGTCCGCTGCAAAATAAAAATAAAAAAAAAAAAAATTAAAAAATGAAAATTTTCAACTTGGTAAGGATGCAGTTCTGGTAGAACTAGTAAGAAAAATACTTGAGGCTCAAACAGATTTTTCTTTTCGGCGAACGGCGACCATAAAGGTTTGGTAGCTGTTACTTAAAATTTCAAGTTAATGGATTTCGAGTTAATTAAAACAACAAATAAAGCTGCCATTTTCCTTTGGGCTTAGTTTGCCGAGTATTATAAGAACTGAAAGGCCGGGATACTAAATTAAATCCTACACACAGTTCTTTTTTTTTTTTTTTTTTTTTTTTTTAATGCACTTATTTATTATTGCAAATAATGGCCTAAAAAGAGCTGCTCTGGAGAAGACTGGCTGGGTAAAGCTCCTGGGTAAAGCAGATTTACATTTAGACAACTACGGAACTCCTGAAATTTAACTTCGTCACTACCGACCTTCAATGGCTGTTACATATGTTCTTAAAAGAGATCGTCTCGGAGACTAAGCGAAAAGAGGTATATCAACACGACTAGGAAAACAATGCTGTCTTCTTCACTCATCTTTTTCAAAATCTTGAGCTTCCACTTCCTTGCCACATAAACAGCGTTAACATTATTTTGTTTTTACTTTAAACCGATTTCATATGTTTTCATTGTTCCATATATACCATTGGAAGAAATATATAAAAAATTAACGATTCACTGGATAAAAGATGTAATACCATGGCTCAACGCTGAACGTAATTCTTGGGGTCCTTTATGAGTTGGATTACTTAATTGCAGTTAATGTTTTCTATTCTCACCTCTAATAACTGATACATTTGGTTTTATGTTGCATAACCTCAAACAGATGTCAATCTACCGCGTCAGTCTTTTCCATCCTTAACAATCCTTGTTTCTTTACGGTTTATTATATCTCAGTAAACTATTATTTTCAGGTTTCATTCAGTTTAAAGATGATTCCGTTGGTGGCCAAAATAACTCAAAATAACGTGACTGGTTATGGGCTCATTTAAGTTGACACAATCGAACTATTCCGCGACGTCAACAAAATCAGACAATTTTGACTCTGCTTTTGACTAATAAGATGCACCCTCAAACAATTAATATTCTCTCTTTGGAGTGTGGTATGCTATTTGAATAATAATAACAGCTACCATTACCATCACAATGCTTATGTTAATTTCAAAACTTGCCATAAAAGTTGAGAGGAATTAATAAAATATTGTATTTTAGGACTGTCTATCTTTCAGTAGTCCAAATAATTCCTTCACCATGCTAAAACAAAGATCACCCTTATCTCCTTTTTGACGAATTAGGCAAAAGTAAATAGAAATGCAAATATAAATATAATATACACATATATCACGAAATCATTTTCCAATTTGTTAAATTTTTACCACCAGGGTCGACTGGAATTAAAATGAGACCAAAGTCGTATTAAAATCAAAAACACCTGTTTCTAAAGTAATATTTCACTTCCATTTCTTTTTTTACCGTCATATCTCTCCTTTAAGGGCAAAAACAATAATAAAACAAATCACTAGTGTTATTAAATTATTTGAGTTATGTTGGAAAAAAGGTCAGAAAATTTTGTGATGTAGTTACATCACAATGTACTTCAATGTACTTCAGTTTACTTCAATTTGTTCCAGCTAACACTTATGTGATGCATTTATAAATGAGCTAAGTACTAGAGCAGAAGTATGTATGATCTGTGATCGCTTGATGTATAATTTACAGTTTAGTGGTACAATTCTTCCCGCTTCAACAGCAAAACATTTCATGAATCTTTATTACTATTTTTGAGAAGAAGCCATCAGTGTAGAGTAACAATAAGATTCCTACTGCGTCTTTTCATTGTTGAATACCAAATTGATCGTTTGGATATGAGGTGGAATTTTCGTTTACGTATGTATGATATCTGCATTTCAAATAGCCGACTCTAAAGATTTAAAAGCGAAAAAAAAAAAAAAAAGAAAAAAAAAGAAAAGAAACGCATAAAATTGGGCTAAATGATAACTGATAATTACTCTGTATCTTTCCTCGTGCACAAAATGCTTTCAGAAAAACATGGTGGAGATTTTACTAGAGTTGTTGAAGGGAACCTACATATTTTTATCAATTTATGGAAGAAACAAAGACAAAATTTGAAAAAGTCTGCCACACTTTTTTTTTCAACTTGAAATCTCATAGCGCATGCGTTAGATAGCATAGTAACCAACTTATGACTTCAGTGCCACTTAGTAATTAATTTTTAATAAAAATTGACTTGATTTTTTGTCAGTTTCAATCAGAAATAATAATAATAATAATAATAACAATAATGATGATGATGATGATTGTTAAAGAGATTTATATTGTACCAGAATCCTAATGTTCAAAGGCGCTTTACAATATCAGCGAACATCTAAAAATAATCCAAAAAGTGAAAACATTAGTCTGAAAAATATTAAAAATATCTTTTAAAGAAACGTTTTAAGTCTATATTTAAAGACGGACACGGACGAACTATTTCTTATTTCAAATGGTGCAGCATTCCATATTGTAGGAGCTGCCACTGGAAGGATCTTGCGTCATATGTTTTCAAGTTATATGAGACGGAGTTAAAAGGAGATGTTTGGATGACGAGCGTATTTGAAGTGATGGAGTGTAGTGAACATATGTCATTTGTGTTTTGCCCCTTCTTATGATAAGCCCCTTCAAGAGGAACTTTCCCAGAGAGGAACTGATCCGATCTCTAACATCAGAGACGAAAACAAGACCGTGGCACAGCAATTGGAAATGCAAGAGATGCCACTATCTTTGGCCGTTTACACAACATATCACAACACACAACCTTCGTGAAAGAACTTTTTTAAAAATCTCACCTAAGAGAATAATACAAGCCTTGGCTTATTATTGTTTTTATTATTATCAAGCCTCGAGAGCAAGCAGTGGCTTGTAATGGAGAGTAAGTAATGACTTTTCAACATCTTGACGATCCAACAATCAATTTCACGCTTTGAATTCGAACCATTCTCAGGCGAAATTATAACACCGTTCTGACCAACATACAGCAAAATGCCTTGATAGCGTCGCTTTATTTTGACTTTGAAATGCTATAATTTTATCATTGTATGTTCATTTCGTATTCTATATTTATCCATCTGTCTTTAGAATAGGCTCTTAACGGGGAGGATCTTATTTCCCTCGGCTGAATTGTTTCTAAAAGAACATAAAGTATTAGCATAACATATATCTGTATTAAAATTTTGATCATCTCATAGATTCATCACATTGTATTTCCGTAGATTATCAGTAAAGAAGTCGCCATTCCCATTTTGCCTCTCAGAGAGCTGTACTGGCAAGGAACCGAACTTATTCTTTCTGTGTGACACGAGCTCATATGTAAACATGTAAAGTGGCTAGGAGAAACGCACAACACATCTTAAAAAGTACAGGGAAGGCAAACTCACCATCAAGAAAAGGTGTCGTTAGACTCTAATGCTGGGCACTTCAATTGCTTAAATTCCTCGAAGCGCTGGCATTTCTATCAACTTCTTTGGTTACCACTGACTCTAATTATGTTTGAAGCTGATTGATAATTGTTGTATATTTTTACAAACCTGATTTCTAACGCTACTATTGAAATGCTTTTAATCGGCGTACGAACATCCTCGGACTTGTGGGAAGAAGTTCCATGATGCCGGTATTAAAAAGCAAAAAAAAAAACAACAACAAAAAAACAATTCAGGGCATTATGTAATGCCCGAATGGGTGAGTAAATACAAACGCCCTCAGATTGCAGTAGACACGAAAAGTTCACAACTCACTCGTCTGATGAAACTTTTATAACTGAATTACAAAGCTGGTTAATTTTGAAACAGCTCATATTCTATGACCTCGATGAACAATCAGTTCCTCGCACGAAGTCGTCAATAAAAATTTTAAAATAAAAAAAAAAAAAAATAGTACATGACGGCTCTTTGTGGAGCTGATCTGGCTCAAAACGGGAAAATGGGAAGGGAATTAATAACCATATCGTGGATCTCTGTATTAACTTTAACTGACATGTGGCTTTTTCAAAACGGAATACCTGGATCCCTGGTAACTTTTGACTTGAAGTCCGTTTTGGCAAAACAGACATCCGACAAAATAACCTACAAGTCTTGAAACCTTTTGGAAGGTTTCTTTTTTTGGCTGTTGTTGTTGTTGTTGTTGTTGTTGTTGTTGTTGTTGCATTTTTTTCTTTGTGTGTGTGTGTTTTTGTTTTTAGCTTTTTTTTTTTTTTTTTCAATTGCTTTTACCCGGATCGTGAGCGTTTTGCCCAAAATATTTGACAATTTTCGTAACGGTGGGGGCTGCAGTTAACCCCCCCCCCCCCCACTAACACACATGCCCCTTTCTCCCACACCCCTGCCCGTACTCCCTTTGGCCTTTACCGAGCAATTATCTATTGCTTTCGATTATTTGGGATAGTCACTTCAAACAAACAAACTTATCGATTTAGTATTCCACTACTGCAATGTATATGTCTTATTTTCCATTTTTTCGGCCTATAGTTTTGAAATACAGCTCACAATATCCGAAAATGGAGCCGATCGCAGATGGCTCCCGTGCGAATGTCCAAAACAAAATACGACTCTATGGTGCAATACGGGCTCATATTTTGCGCGTTCTCTTGACCTAACGTGGGATAATTGCGTAATGTAGTAGAATAATAATTACTCTTGCTGTGCAATGCGTATCGATATCGCAATGTCAATATAGCGATATCAATAAAAGAAAAACTGGCATTTTCCTAGTTGGACCATCATTCGTTATTTTATAATTAGCATGCGAGGTCACTGAATTAAGATATATCCCATGGCTTTGATGTGCTTGATTCCATTATCTGGTACAGCGACTGCTTCAATTCCACAAGTGTTGGAGTCGTCATGACGTCCTCCTGTTCCAAACCCGATTCTGGAATCACAAGTATTGCAGTGGTTTTCGTTGTTTCCAATGATACCGATTCTTGCTTTGGCTCTGTTCAGTCCGTCGTCATCTGCATTGAGCCCTACTCTGTTACAGTTGTCCTGCAAGGAGCCTTGGGAACCAAAGAGCGTTTTCCACGTGTCACGACCCAGTGATGTGGCTCGGAATTGCCCGTCAGCAATCAAGGAGTGCAGGGAATCAGCGGTCTTGTTTATGGTGATAAAATTCGTGGTCTCCTCGCCTGGAATCTTCATACCGAGACAGATTTTGAGAAAGGGTGTGTTCCAATATGTCGGTAGCTTGGTCTCAAGGGTGTCAAACCCGGTCTCCCCTCCCACGATATTGAATGCTTCTTTGTTGCTCCAGAGATTGGAATTGTAGTGGAACGTTTGCTAGAAAACGAGAGATAGTAAGCATTTGACCAAGAATCTCTGGTATGGAAACCATGCCAAGTATGAGTTTACGTTTTTTGGGTTTTATCCCGTGTAAAATAATCACAGTCTGGGAAGTTATTTTGTAGGTCATAAAATTCCCCCCCCCCCCCCCAAAAAAAAAAGATATGCGAAGGAGACTAAGCCCATAGACGAATGCCTCTATTCCTCATACAACATACGGAGCTCAATCATATATGAAACGGCACTCTTACTCGTAACTACGTTTTCCTTGAATTTTGAGTGGACGTGGCTTCTTAATGGGCCTAGTTGGCTCAATTATCAGCTCTGTATGACAAAAAGAAATGTTTCTTAGCAATGCCCCACACAACTTAGGGTAACTATTTCCAGTTAACGATGTGGGTTAGATACAGTTTTCTAGCATTATAAACTTCACGTCTATTATCTATTTATTATCTACTGTGAGTTCCACGGCAAGAATACTAACAAAACCATAAAAAGGAGGATAAAACACCTTTGTTCCATCAATTTTCATGACCAGAGTCCATCCACCTCCACCACAAGATCCCATTCCATATTCACCACCACCGCCACCACCACCACCACCGCCACCACCACCACCACCGCCACATCCACCACATTCATCACCACAGCCACATCCATTACCTACACCACCACCACCGCATCCACCACCACCACATCCACCACATCCACCACCACCACCACGACCACCACCACATCCACCACAGTCACCACCACCACCACATCCATTACCTGCACCACCACCACTGCCACCACCACCACCACCGCCACCACCTCCACCATACTCGTCAACTCGATCATTAATCATGTATAAAACTAAGGCATTAACTGCCTCAATTCATTTTGAGTCAAACTAGCAAGGAGTCATGTCCCTTCATTGTCGATATTGTCATAGACTATTCTCTCGTGCAGACAGTAGAATTCGTCACGAAAAACATAGTTGTCAAAGCAGTGGATCAGAAAAGACACGAGATGTCCCAAATATTACATTTCCTACCGAAAAGCACCATGGGATCCCTTGTAGAATAGAAATGGGAGAAGCGTTTCGGTTCAAGACACCCTCCAGTATTTTGATCGTGGGCCCTTCTGGTTGTGGCAAGACTTGTTTTACCGAATCGTTACTCTTGGATCACTTGGACGAATTGTTTGTAAACCCTCCCACTACGATTCATTATTGCTACGAGGCGTGGCAAGACGGATTTAGAGACATGGAAGACGCTGGTGTGCAATTTCACGAGGGGATTCCAGAGTCAGACCATCTCAAGTCATGGTTTCCGAAGGGTGGATTACTCGTGCTGGACGATTTGATGGCAGAGGGAGGTGAGGACAAAGCGTTGCTAGACTTATTCACCAAACACTCTCATCATCAAAATATCACCGTGTTGTACTTGTGCCAAAACATGTTTCCACCAGGGAAATACGCCAAGAGTATTTCCAGGAACGCCCACTACATCGTAGCCTTCAAAAATCCAAGAGATCAATTAAGGATGAAGAATTTACTGCTTCAAGCGTTTCCCTCTTGCTGGCAAGACACGATGGACGCGTATCAAAAAGTGACCGAACGACCGTTTGGGTACACGGTCCTGGATTTACATCCCGCCAGTGATAACAGGAAACGCGTGTTTAGTCACCTCATGACGCACGAAGGATACCCGCGCTGGCATCGAAGAAAGAGAGAGGATGTCTGATCATTGCCCAAAATGGTATATTAAACATCAGTTTAATCGACTCGGCTCATTTGAAGTACGTTGTCTTGGGTGAAGGTCGACGAGAATCATGGATGATCGTTCAACAGATATTTTCGGCCCCGTGGAAGATAACAATGACGAGAACGTTGAAGAGGAAGAAGAGGTGGATGAAGAGGAGCCTGAAGAGGAACAGGAAGAAGATGAGGATAGTAGCAGCTCCGAAGAGGAAGAAGAAGCGGACGACGATGAACCAGATCCGTGGAGTCCGCTACGTCAAAACGTCGGGGAAGACGTCAAAGAAACCTACCTGAAAGAGGTCCAGCAGTTCCTGGATAAGGGAAAATCCCAAAACTATGCCGAAAATGCTGCTTTCAACGTCCTATTACCTGTAAGTAGAAGAAGGCTACGAAGGACTTACTTAGAGCGTCTAAAATGGACTCACTGTATCAAACACGACGCAATACACCGTAAAGTCATGAAGACTCTTCAACGCTTTATTGAGGAAGACGACATGGATTTTGACGAAGCGGCCGAGTCGGCAGTGGCAAAACGAAAATTCCTGCTAAACAGACTAATGCGGAAGAAGTTACTCCCCGACGATGCGACGAAGAGGAAGTAGAAGAAGAGGTTAAGACCTGAATTAGCAATGTGATTCTTATAAGAGTGTGTGATTCCAGGGTTTTAGTCATTATTTGTAAGACGCTACACATGCAAGATGAATTGCTCCAATCAACTGTCAGGGAATGACCAGAGGGTTGTCTGTAAAAAGGCCTACCACAAAAAATATTATGCCAAGAACAAACAGCGAATCCTGGCCCAACAAAAGAGATATCGTGCAGAGAACGTCGGGATTCTCAAAACCCGTCGTAAAAGATGGTATGAAAACAACAAGGAACGACTCGCCAGCAGCCAGAGAGCCTATTGTCAAGAGAACAAGGAGCACATCAGAAATTACCGAAGACAATTAATACTGTAAAAACAACAGGGAACGGATCAACGAGTATTGGAGAAGTTATTATGCCAAGAATAAGGAACGGATCAGGCAAAGACTTCATGACCAAAAGCAAAGAAAACTAGGGCAGAATATCGTGCGTTTTGGGGCCAGGGACCAAGAGTCTGTGAAACTGGAAACGAGTTTAGTTCCCAGCACTTTGTGGAATACCGACGGTCAAGACTTAAAGAGTAAAAAATTGCAATCAATTCTTTTTCGGAGCTCATGTTATTATTTTTATTATCATTATTCAATAAACGTTGCAAAGACTCAGACTCTTTGTTTTTGTTTTTGTTTTGTTTTACGAGTTTATAAGTCAATCGGTCTTGATAGAATTCATTTTACTTGTGACAACGTTCAGCACTCGTCTTCTTTTCTAAGCGTAACATTCTTTCCTGTCTTCGTGGCTATGGAGTTGAGCGATTGCTAGTTGTGTGACGCTTTGTAGGAAAGGACTATGTTTGATGTAAGTGATTTATTTTGGCGCTATTGGAAACCCGCTTAGACAACTATAATTGTTGAATTAGGAGCGATTTGCAGTGTTTGTAAATGAAGTTAAATCTTTACTTCAAGCGCGAAACGTTTGTTTGAAATTCCTTTGATTTTATTCTCAAGGGTTAAGATACAGTCTATCATGATTTCAGCCTCTAAACATGTGCTTTTCGGTTTTAATTTATTCCATGTTTCATCTCTGACTAATTATGTTAATTCCGCTTCAATGGTCGCCCAAAATGCCTTTTGTTTGTTCAAGATTCCTCTGAATGATGCTTTTCTCAAGGGAACAGTCGAGATCATGGAGTTTAGATTTTATTGCAATCTGTCATTAGCAATTCATTTTCACTTGAAGCATTTCAATTGCATTTTTTTTTTCTTCTCACCTTTTAGCCTATAAATTTTTGTCTTCGCTTATTATTCGTTACTCGTCAAAGATTACATTCACGCTGGATAAAATTATTTCTGTTCCATTTCTTTTGATAGTGCTATCTTATTTGAGACACAATGACCGGCTTTCTGTAATTTTAGCGCAAACGTTTTGGATCAACATGGCAATGACGTCATATCTTTTAATGTTGGCCAAAAGGTGTTGATATTAAAGTTCGTGACATTTGAAAATGTGTGATGTTTGGTTTTTAAATACCGGACCTCTGTCGTTTAGGACCACAGGACACTGTAAGTATCGAGTTTGAAGTTGCATGACAATTTTTGCGTGACCCTGGCGTGATTTGTGTCGCCATGGAAATCTGTGAGACCGATCCCAGTCCTCCGTCGAGGCTGGTGGGCTGTTTTCCAACATGGCCGACTTTCGTGGGCGCCGCCATCTTGAATTCTTAATTCGGCTCCTGATTGGCTGAAATTTGTGGCGGCCATCTTGGATTTGGAAAACAATAGCATCCATTGTTCTCCAAACAATAGCCTATTGTCTTTCTCGGCTCCTGATTGGTTACCGGTCATATGAGCGTGTATTACTACTAAACACCATTTACTTTTGGTCTATTTGACATTTCGCTTTTACTACCAAAGTTCGCCCGCAGAGTGAGTTGTTAAACTCTACAGACAAATCAACCTTTTAACCGACTCGAGGATAATAATATGTATTTTTTTCTTTTCTTTTTTTTTTTTTTTTTTGATTAGCCAGAACAAGAGCTTGAAGACGCAGCAGATATTTCATTGTCGGATAAAAATGGTATTTTTAACATCGATCCTTCCCAATTAATTTCTGCTTATATCGTAAACGTCTTAACACTCTTTTCAATTATTGATTTGGAGCGCAGCTGCTTCATTCTGAGCTCTACATCACGAAGGGACTCAGGCAGTATCACTACGTTCTCTTGTACATTATAAATGTTATGATGGTATATGAGTAAAACTCTGAATTAACTCATCAATTACTTACAAAGTCAAGTCGAAGAGCTCCTTACAAGGGGAATCTGCATCAACAAATAAATAGAAAGGCGTTGGTTAGCATTTTAAAACTTTTAGTATTAAACAAAACGACCATCGAAAAAAAAAGCAGAACGAAAATTCGTTTATGCAAATCAACATTAGCACATAATTTAGGACCGTGTCCCTAAGCTTCTATTCTTGTGATCTGAATTTTTTTATTCCTTGGAGTCGTTTAAAAAGGGTAAACAATGTCTTTTAGCGTACAGGCACATACCGGGGACACGTTCCAGTCAACTAAAATTTAAAAAAAATTCGAGATGGGGACAAATGTTACGGAAATTTACTGGGAATTTTAAATTTTCGAAAAGCGGACATATCAACCGAACATTCCGGAACTTCTGGGTGGAAAGTCAAATTGAATGGAAAATCCCTTAAGTAAATTTAATAATAATAATAATAATAATAATAATAATAATAATAATCTTTATACAGGAGGCTCCACTCAATTTCCGAACATTCGAATGTACCCGGGTCTAAAATACAGGTCACATTCTACTGGTCAAGAGTAAAAATCCCTTCTCTACTGATGAATAACTATGCCAAAAGTTTTCCCTCGATCCAAAACAACATTTTCGCAGAGTGCACGTGAATATTAGAGCTAGGAGACTGAATCCTGGTGCTGTTTAGTTACTGTAGCACAATGACCTGTACTCTGACCTGTGGAATGTGACCTGTAATTTAAACCCCACGTTTTTCTGACCATATGTTTACACGAGTAGGTACATGTGCAAGCTACAAGGGTAACTGTTCAATTTCGTTGTTAATAAAACAATCAGAATTGTGCAGTTGACTCTTGCGGAACAAAATTTTCGTTTGAAAATTTCTCAGTCAATCACGAAAACGTGACGATAAAGAAAAGAGTTTTCATTAGAATTCCTTTCGTATTTTCCGAGTCCATGCGTTGAATACATTTTCGTTTTCGTATCAACCACACGTATTTCGGTATTTTTGACAGTAGAGTGATAGCCTTTCTGTGGACATACGTTTACACGACAGTTGGAAGAATTACTGATGCCCCAAATTCACGGAAGATGTCAAGGGATTTAGACAGAAAAGGTGGAATTTAGTATTGAACATCCAATTTGCTATTTGGCCAAACGGTTTCACTCTGGACCGGACGCAAGAGTCATCTACTCGCATCCGATTGGTTTATAATTAAACAATGTAATTGGATGGGCTGCATTATAGCGTGCACAAGCGCCGAACCGTAAAATTGAAAACACTCCCTGACAAAGCTTCGAACCCAGGCCCGTAGCTTCATAAGGCAGTTCAACGCATCAACCAAGGCATCCGGCATCGTAATCGCTACTAAGTTAAAATGTAATGAAACACACACAAAAAGGCTCATATCTGACTCACATTTGCAGTGTCATTCCTTTTTCTCCGTTTCTTTTCTTTTTGCTGCAGTGATTGACCTTCTACTGGGCTTGCTTTCAGTTTAAAACATTCTGAGAAAGCATCATCGAGACAGGCAATTTTTGCCGTGGAGTAGCCACTTGTAGGGCCAGGAAATTTTGCTCTGAGTTTTTCACTCAACTTTTTGAGTATTTTTGTGCATATCTCAGCTCCATTGGGCCGATCACTCTGATCTGGGTATCATTGGAAAGATCGTTTCCTCCTGCAGAGGTTGAGGATAAATGATGCCAATTTTGGGCTAATAAACGCTGCGCCGGTTTGCCATTATAATCTCCTCCATTCCTCCAGAGCCTTTTAAAATGTAAGTACAGCTCAAAGCATTGTTATCTTGTAAAGGATACAACAAGCAGTCTTTTAATGCGTAACATAAATTAGGGAAAAAATCAGAACCTCGAAGAATTTAAAACCGCTTTTCTGGCTCGCTCTTACTTTTGCTCCACGGTATTCATAATTTGAGTTTTTCTCCAGGACTTCCTCGTGCTCTTCGTGGGTAGCGTTATTCAATTCGCAATGGTGTTTTCCATTTTCACTTATTTTCATCAAATTATAACTGACACAATGGTGCTCCATGAAGCATAGCACACCACAAAATTCACGATCCATGATGTCAGCTTTGCGAATCACGTGGTTCATCAGACGTTTACCAATGATCACCTCTTTAAACTTCAAATGATGTTTACATTCCTCTGAAAGAAATATATTTAGCATGATTATAACCGATGTACGTTGCTGCATTTCTTTAACCTTCCTCATTGTCATCATGATCATCATTTTCACTAATATTACCTCTTTTTTTACTAAACAAGAAAAAATACTAGGTAAACAGTCTATACGCCGTACATGTAGCAGGTAAAATTCCACCCAGCATAAAAGCTGAGCTCTCCTAACTGAGTTGATCATCTTGCAAAATGTCGCTGTATATTTAGATATGAAAACAACTAACAAACAAACTTGGATACAACTGGCCTGGTGGAAACAAATTTCTGTTTTACAAAACGGGTTAAAATCAAACGAATCAATGACAGAAAACTGAAGAAATATTTTTCACATAAGATAAAGTCTCATATCCTCCAAGCACACACCATGTAGCGACTAGAACTTTCTTTGCTTTGGATGTCACGTTTCTTCGTGGCTCCTGGGAATTATCATGATGCAACCCACTCTGTAGTATTAAACGTTCCTTCTTATGCGTAGTTTTGTGTTTTACTTTCGCCAGTGCTTGTTGGCACTGAAAGTTCGATCTGCTGGTTTCTACCGCATTTTCCTTAGCTGCTTCACTGTTGTGAACTCTGAAGTACAAATTCTAGAATTCGAGTCGCCACAGTTTTTTGAATGAATGTAGGTCTAGTAAGCGCTACAGACGTCACAGTTTGAACGCAAAATCACATCACACACCTACGATCACTTTTGTTTCTCTCGTGTTTACGCCTAGTGCTAGTATGATTAAACTTGTGCATTCAAACTGTGATGTCTGTAGCACTTACTAGACCTACACACCATTAAGCCCAAACATCTTCATTGAAGATATTTAAATACGTGATTTGAGTGTTGATGGTTTATTCATGTAGCAGATAATGTAGAACCTTTGAGCATGGCGTAGTTTAAAAAGAACCATTAAAAAACTGAAGAAACAGAATCTCGATGCCTTCCAGTCTAGTAGAAGCGACATCATCAAAAACTTCATTTACCCTAAAATTGACAGAGTAGCACTGCTCTTAATTTCTTCGAGCTACCTAATGTTAGAATTAGAAAAATGAAAAACAAATTGGAACAAAGCAGATAAATTCATGCAATATTACAGGACAAAATTAATCTCCGGAAGGTGTTAAAATACGGAACAGTGCGATATTGATTTGGAAGTGCGTTCCAGGATTTGGCCGCCTGGAAGAATTAAGACCATAAGTAGTTGTAAATATTTTAGGTAGGTCGCTACTGTTCAACTTGGATACTGATTAAATACAATGATTCTGTTGCTTGTACTATTATGATATGCAGAGGAACTTGAAAATGTTAGAAAACGGCGTCGTTATAACGATATACATTTCACTCAACACATAAAACTGTTGTTTTCAGCTGGATCTAAAAATTAATTGTGGTGGCAAGAAATTGTCGAAGCCTGTTGAACCTCAGTGGACTTTGTTTCGGGTTTACTTTTTCCTTTGACTAAGAACAGAATTTGTTAGTCATGCGTTTCAACTAACGTATGCAACAGTTTTACTAACATACCCTACAGCGAATTATTTCCTTTGATACGTACTAGAAAAGTATTGCTTGTTATCCGTCGAGTCTGATAAGCATGAGGAGATGGCCTAGCTTGGCGTGATTTAAACGAAAGCATTCTCAAAATATTAACAACAAAAAGGAAAACTGACCTTCACAGCTCCTTGCCTCTAGAATCCTAGACTACGAGTAGTCCCTCTTTCGCTTAGTCCGTCGTGCGTGACGCGAAAGAAAACCGCGAGAAAAAAATGGCCGCGCGAAGTCCTGGAGGCGAGGAGCACGCGAAAGGAGGGACTACCGCCTAAGCCCAAGAGTTCGAATTATGCGTTGCTCTCACAACGCAAAAATATGATTGGCTTATGTTAGGAGCGTTGACAACGTGTTGTCAACATTCGAGATACCTGTGACGTCTTGCAAGAATGTTTTGGAACCGGAGCAAATCGAAGCGGTACCAGAGCAAATCGAAACGTTGGAATCGCGCTTCGCAAGCCGTGATGTTCTTGCGAATCTGCCAACAGGCGCTTTGGAAAGATTTGAATTTATCCAGAGTTTTGTTCGGCAATCTTTCCGCCTCCACCCCGACTGCGAGCGTGTTAGTGATTTCGCCCCTCAACAGCATCGTCTAAGTCAGCGAATATAAATTCACTGAGCTTGGCCTTTCTGCCATCCATTTGAAAGATTGAACCGGAATCTCACTTGACACCGGACATTCACCTGAAATTTTCCGCTGCTATCGGCAAACATTTCACCGCAGTTGGATGATCTCCTATGTATAATGTATAATGTATAATGTATAATGTAAATTCTCGGTTGAAACTCTGTTGAAATTTTCGCAATAACTTTTAGACGCAACGAAAATCGTTACAAGAGGCCTCATTCGCCGTCTTCTTTTTAAAACTTCTTTGACAGTTTCGCTGAACGAACACTGAACGAAGATATGCTTCTCACCGCATATGTTTTTGCCTGGCTACTTGAAGAGTAGAGCAGAGCAATTTTATTCAGATCTCCCGGGGCTACTGATAACAGGCGATAATAAGAGGACGTCAAGATGAGAAATCCTACACCGAAAAATCCCTCGGCCGTGAAAGGGCAAACTCTTGGGCTTAGGCGGTAGTCCCTCCTTTCGCGCGCTCCTAGCCCCCAGGATTTCGCGCGGCCATTTTTTTTCTCGCGAATTTCTTTCGCGTCACGCACGACGGACTAAGCGAAAGAGGGACTACTCGTAGTCTACTAGAATCCAACATTCCAAAAAGATGGCAATAAAAATACAACTTATGAAAGGGGCATTCATGGCGAATTACACTGAGAATTTCTAATTCACGTATTTCCTGTTGCAGACATTTGACTTTAAACGGCTATGGAAACTGGTAATATTAAGTTATAAATATTACATTTTATGTTTATTGCTTTTAACAAATAATGGTGGCCGCTTTATCGTCCAATATCTAATTACCACTGATCACAAAAACACCTGTTTAAAGGGTTAAAATTAATTATCATATCTTCCAGTTTCTTGTTTCAAATCAGACATCAATGATTGGAAACAATTATGTAGAGCTACAACGTTTTATTTTTGTTTGAGGTATTAGTAGCAGAAACGAAATGAAAAAAAACAAAAAAAACAAAAAAACAAACAGAAAACTTGCTTGATTTGTTTTGTTCCAACGGACATTTACGTCATGAATTTATGAATGAGCTCTTCTTATGCACATATCAATTCAGCAGTTACATGCTGTATGCTTCAGGATGAGTCGCTTAACAGATCACTTTCAATTTCGCTACTGAACTGAATGCCCCTAAGATTCATAATACGCTTTTCAAATGCTTCACAGATTTTAATAAAGATCGATCCAAGTTAAAAAGGTTAAAAGAAACCCTGATCGTAGAGATTATCGGTCAGTGGTCGCTGTTGATTAGTTTACAAATCGGAAGAATGGAGCCGTGGCAAGTATTTATATTTGTCAAAATACAGCATGCTGATTAAAAGCTTTTCATGAATTCACAGCCTCTGGCATACAGTCCAGAAGGAGTTTTGATATCACATCCTTCAACCGAGTCGACTTGAAAAGTACCTTAATCGTCATGCAAAGTTGTTTGAGATCAACTCGGAATGGGATTTATTCAGACCATCAGTGACACACGTAAATCACACAAACATTAATCATTCACTAATTTATTTACTGTTTTTACTCTCATGACTACCAAAAACCCACTGAATAATACAATATCGAGTTGCCATAGAAACATGAAAACCAGATCACGGATTTTAATGCCTCTCAGGGAATCAGAGCAGGTTTAAAACGAAACAAAACATGGCAAAAAAAAAAAGTTTTTTTTTTCTCTGTTCGTCCGTTCATTCATTCCTTACACTTTTTTGTCCGCTAGTTCGTTCCTTCGTTCTTCCCTACGTTCTTTGTTGGTTTGCTCAGTCATTAGCTACATGTAATTCATCTGTTCACTTCTTCCTTTATTCTGTCAATATTCTAGCAAATCTGTGCTAACACTCTCAGTATAAGCAAGGGTGCATCGTAATCCAATGATGCATGCTCTGGGCGTGAACAAGGTTAACTTTTCTTTGCTTTGCTTCGCCATTTTCATTCCCACTCAAGCTGCTCGTGGCTTCGCTTCCAACAACTCTCCTATCTTACTCTCCAATTCTCTACACTTCTTTCGTACTCTCCAAACTAAAAGCATGAATCAATTGTTAAATTTACCACTGTATTTATTATTCATTTATTCATTTTTTTATTCAAGCCACATCCCATAGCAATGACCAAAGTTAAAGGAAAACTAAACTATACTAAACACATTGTCATTTTAAAGTAGAACGAAATTTCAACGGAACTAAGTCGTGTCTGCCCATTGTCACGTGACAGTTTTTTTACCTGACAGTGTCGGGAAATCAGTGGATAGAGATCAGAACACCCCATGTGATCCACAGACCTTTCTTTTCACGATCGAATGCGATATTTTAAGTTGAAAGATTCGGAATAAGGATTCTACAGATAGCTGTAAGACTAAGTGATCGACGACGTTCAAATACATTTTTTATAGTTTAAATTGGTTTTCTCTAACATGTGGCTAACATTAACTTAAAAAGCGATGAACTAAACGTCGAACAAATTAAGCTGCTTAGCGTAATGATTTTGGACTAAGTGTGCTTCCTGCAATGCATTTATCTACATGATGAAATTTGCTACTTGTCAGCTAACAGCAACATCATTTTCTCTTACTCACAAGAAATGCTTAACAAAAAATAACTGGACGGATGTTAATGTCACTGAATTAATATGTATCCCATGACTTTGATGTGCCTGGGCCGATTATCTACAAAGGTTTGCGCCTCAATGCCGCACGTGTTGGTGTCATCAGGGAACCCTCCTGAGCCGAACCCGATTCTGGAATCGCAGCTGTCGCATTCATCTTCGTTGTTAGCAATGATACCGATTCTTGCCTTGGGATAATTAGATCGACCACTTACTACATTGAACCCTTCTTTGTTGCAGTTGTGCTGCAAGGAGCCCTGAGAACCAAGCAGACTCTTCCACGTGTCACGACCCATTGAAGTGGCACGGAATTGCCCGTCAGCGATCAGTGAGTACAGCGAATCAGCGCTCTGGTCAAGGGTGATAAAATTCGCGGCTTCCTCCCCAGGGATCTTCATGCCGAGACAGATATTTGTAAAAGGCGTGTTCCAGTAGGTTGGTAGCTTGGTCTCTTGTGAGTCAAACCCAGTTTCCCCCGCCGCAGGGTTAAATGTATCTTGGTTGCTCCAAAAATCGGAATCATAATGGAAGGTTTGCTAGAAAACAAATAGTACATGTAGCAGTATTTTCTTAACTATTTCCGAGAAAGTAGAGTAAATTAGCTGATTATTTCAAAACAAACGCGAAGCTGTCTATTCTGTATTATATAATTTGTTAGATTTAGCTTTTCAGGCCTGGATTTCCCAAATAAAGGCTGCAGAGGAAATAGTCTCTGGCTGACAAATTTCTTCCTGTTTCCAGCAGCTAACAAGGCTAAGATTGGGTTTTCAACTCACCACGGTTTGTTTCTTGGCAGTGCTTTCAAAAGGGAAGAAACGCCTCATGGTTTCACTCACAAAAGTTATGACATAAGTAACAATTAGAAGTGGTGTTCAGCAAATACTGTTACCACAAAGCCAACAAAATTACCTTCGTTCCGTCAATCTTCATGACCAACATCCAACCGCCACCACTGGTCCTGAAATTTAAATTGTTCTGTTTTATATTATTTCAATATTCCGTGTTCCCTGATTCATTGATTTCAGCTTTCGTAGTGCAGTAAGCCACTTCATTTTTGCCTAGGGAACAAGGAGATTCTTGAAAAATCTAAATGACATTGAGAGAAAAGTAAAGGGACTATGTTTTCGGCAACCAAAAAATTTAATTGTGTGTCCATGAGTAGAACCAGGCAGAACCAGGGAGGAGCTGATACAGCTCAAATCATCGATTTCAAACTTGGCGTTAATGTTGGGTTTGGTGAGTGACCGATTATGACAAAATAGTAGGTCAAAATATTTTATTTCCTCCAAAAAGGCCATTTGACACCTATTTTGCATAATTAATTAGTTGTCTTGGTGTTTTTTTTTTTTTGTTTGTTTTTTTTTTTAATTTCAACAACTAGAAAAGCCGTGTGCAAATTAAATCTACTGGATCATTTTCTAGTTGGTCAGTTCTGCAGGGTGTCCTTCTAACTTGGAGGGTATAAAATATCTTGACCTGTTAGTTTGGCATAATTATTCCCTCACCAAACACCAAACCCAATATTTGAGCCAATCCGTGGTCCGATGCAAAGATGATTCACTACGTTACATATACATGTCTAATTAAACGAAGTAATAGCTAAAAAAGATGCTTCACTTACACATTTCTGTTGTAGAGCTCCTCGCACGACCAAGCTGCGCAAAAAAAAAAAAAAAATAGTTTAATTAAGTTTAGAAATGCAAAAGTTTGCTTGGAATTAACGATAATAGTAGTGTCTTGGTGAATAGTGAGAGTGACAATTCCGCTTTTCCACTGCTTCTGAAAGAGACATTTTTTAGCTCTGTTCCTGATATGTGACCTTCTCTTTGGGTAGGCGTCATTGTAAAAAAAAATAATTTAAGTTTCAGATACTTTAGGTGCTTAACCAACTTGATGTCTCTCAAGTTTCCTTCAAATGTATCGGGACTCGTTTATCCCGGCTCATTGTTAATTTGAGAGAAAAGAATTGGGGGAGTGAAATATCTTGCATGAGGACAAAACCAAAATGTACCTCGACGAAGCCTGAAACCCGAATCGGTGTCCAATAACATCAACCGTTAGATCACTCCCCCACTTAAGGATGAAAATTATATTGTGTTCGAAAAAAATGTTACACACCCAAAAATGGGCGAATTTTACTCACTGAGGCATTCAAATGATCCAATAGTATTCTGACACAAATCATCATCGATGCAGTTGTGTGTTGCTGTAGTACACTCGTCCAAATCTGGAAATGGAGATAATATAATAAGCAGGATCCTTTCGTTAAAAATTTTCCACCCACTCAGTTACATTAAATCCACTTGAGGCTACCTCAAGCTAAAAAGCGCTGAGAGAGATAGTAAATTTGTATTTTCACTTTTCCACTTGACGAGATGAATATAATATTGTTAACAAACAAGTGCAGCGGTGAAAAAAAAAATTCCTTATGTACGATATCAAAATTGCAGGAATCGTTTAAATCATGATGACAAAATAAGGGCTATTCAAAAGCGTATTTCAAATGCAAATATTTCAGTTCGGGCCGTCTTGACAACGACAGACTTCACCTTCACATGTTTTCCCGTCTCCCTGATAACCAGTTTTACAAGAGCAGTTGTACGATCCTTTGGTGTTGATACACTCAGCATTAGCATCACAACTGGATGTTCCTCTAGCACATTCGTCAATATCTGAAAGAAGTATGTTACATTTACTAGATTTGCTTTGACTACTGTAAGCAGAGATCTAGAGGAGTCAGGGGATTCGCTTACTTTACATTTTCAGAATGTATTATTCAATCTAACCGAACGTTACAGAAGTTCATATCTGTGCATCTTGCTCTATCTTGTATGCCCATGCTGCTCGTTGCTTTACGGTTTTTTTTTTTTTTTTCTTTTTCTTTTTATTTGGCAATGTGATGAAACGCTGTAAATTCATGACTAGTAGATAGTACAATAAGTAGATAAAGTGAATAGGCCCTTTGCACGATACGGTCACATGGTACAAAATCACACATGCTGGTGAGCAAGTTCCGCTGTGGGACTTCCAAAACAAAGGCAGGTCCAGGTGGACTGGTACGAGTGGCATTGTTTTGGAAGTCCCACTGTGCAACTTGCTCACCAGCATGTGTGATTTTGTACCATGTGACCGGATCGTGTAAAGGGCCTATTGAGTTATGGATCTCAGTAGTCTGCTCGACAATAGACTTATCCCAAGAAGTGTCCTTTTAAAATTACTGTCCTCAAAACATAGCAATCGAAAATTATAATAATTGCAATTTGATATTTTTCATAGGGAATAGTAAGAATCTTTGAATATTTTGGGAAATTTGATAATTCGAGGTATGTTTACAGCAAGTAAGTTGCAGCTACATGTTTCTAACCACTTTCGCAATCCTGACCCGTAAACCCCGCGGGACACAGACAACGATATCCTTTGTGTGTAAAACCGGTTTGACAGGTCGCGTCGTTCTTGCAAGGGACATTGGCGCAAGCATTCTGAAAAAAACCGAGAAAGAAACTCAGAAGACATAAAATTATATTTTTTTAAGAATGTCCGCGGCTGAAAAGAGTTGGTTGTTTTCAATTTATCCATAGATTCTATATAAATAACGACAACAAACTTTTTCTTGCAAATGTCACCACTGAACCCACACAATGCCTAATAACAAAAAAAATGAGTAATTCAAAAATGACTCTTTAAAGGAAACGTCAAACTAGCGCTCAAGACACACATATAACAGCGGAATCAAAAGGAGGAACTTTTAAAATTTAGAAGCTTTTTTTTTCCTGAAGTTCTTTTACCTTTGCCCCATGGTATACGTAATTTGGATTTTCCTCCATGTCTCTCTTGTCCTCTTCATAGGTAGCATTATTCAATTCGCACTTTTGTTTTCCATTTGAGTTTTTCGTTATCATGAGATTATAACTAACACATTTCGGTTCCATGAAGCATAGCGCACCACAGAAATCCTTGTTCGTGACGTCAGCGCTACGAATCACGTAGTTCATCAGACGCTGGCCGTGAAACACTTGGGCTGCTCTAAACTCCAAATGACGACATTCATCTGTAAATTAAACATTTGACAGACTTTTTTTTTACTTCTGCTTTATATGTTTTGTCGGACAAGTCTTTTAAGAGTGGGTAGCGGTAATACTTATCAGGCAATATTCTGCATGATTCCGCGCCAATTACCAATAAAATTGCTGATTCGACCTTCGACCTGATCAACTATCACTTCATAGAAAACGATCAGAGACCGAAAATAATGTAAATATTTCTGTGGAATTCTGAATTTCCTATAAAGCGATTCTCGATAGTTTTCTTAAGTAAGATTAAAACTTCACGCTTATAATTTAGCAACAAAGCCAAATTACTTGTGTGTTTTTTTTCGATACGCACAAGCTTTGTGGTTTTTTAACACCCAAGTCGTGCAAAGATTGAGCTTAGAAGGAAGCAGTCACAAAGTTTTTACTAATAACAAAGAAAACTAACCTTCAGAACTCCTTGCGTGAGTAATTAAACAGGACGAGAGAATCAAGATACAGGTGCAGCAGTGGTACATGTAAGACATGGTCCATTAGATTGATAATTTATAATTTGAATGATCGAAAACCCTCTCAAGCTTGTGACGTCCTGACGCTACGTCAACTGAAAACTAAATTTTACATGTCAGTTTTGTTTGTTTTAGCCATGGAAGAGGTGAGTGCTTAATCCATCATTGTCAGTTAGTATGTCCAAATATCTCCTACGGCTTACTTTGTTTGCGAAAACAAATACATTCTCGATAATTCGGCTCTGCAATTTTGGCATATTATGACCCGCTGTCTTCGAATTACTTCTGGAGGGCTGCAAAATTAAAATTTAAAAACGCACCAAAATTTTTAACTCGCTTCGAAGCAGATCTAGTAGAAGTATTAAAAAAAGATTGTACTCTATAGGTTCAATCAGATTTTTCTTTTCGGCAAACGGCGGCGATAATGGTTTAACAGCTGTCTCATTAGTTTTCAAGGGACTTACACCACACGAAACAAAAATTACCCCGAAATATCCAGAACGATATTTTCAAACAGATAATATATTATTGAAGACAAGGCAGACTGCTTAGCAATTTAAATTGTCACATGAATAATTCGGCGGCAATCAGAATAGTATCAGAATGTTGTATTTTCCGTCTTATTTTTCAGATTTCGGTATCACAAAATTAAAAAAGTAAATTAAGAACGAAAATAATGGCTTTATTGCTTCTGGCATGGTAATACAAGAGAAAACAGCGAACGAGCAATGGTTCTCCTTAAAATAAGAGTGATTAACTTTTTGGGGCTACTGAAACAAAGAAATTTGACAGCGCGAAATGTATTGAGCACCTGGCTCAAAAATCGTACTTTCGTGTCACGGCATTTCCATCGATAACATGACTCGAGAGTAAAAAAAAAAAAACTGTTTTCGTTCGTTGCCCTGCTTGTGTTATGAAACGAGCTAGGTCTCAAAAAATAATGACCACCCTTCTTAAGATAGATGTCAAAAGAAAATATAGCAATTAAAAATATCAAATTTGATACCGGTAACCAAGTCAAAGGAGCTCAGTCACGGTTTGCGCATGTTGAAACATTTAGCCTCAATTTTTCAAATGCGTCGTTTGTAATCCTTGTGAATCTTCTCCATCCTAAGCCATCCTTGTTCCTTTATGGTTTATCATTATCTCTTTGGTGTTTTTCTATCTTATGAAACTGTTATTTTCAGGTTTCCTACCATTTGAAGGCAATTTTGTATGTGGCCAAAATAACTCAAAAAACTGTGACTGAGCCGTGATGTCGGATCGATAAGGGCTACAATTGTAGGTCTGCTTTTTTCGAATTCCTTTAGCTGTTATGGAAGGCTATCTACTTTCAAGCACATTACATATCGGTTGCTGCAAATTCTGCTTCATTTAAACTTGTCCGTGGGATTATTTGTCAAGAACCTTTTTATTTGTTTTTGTACCAGTGGCAATGAAATCACCGCTACTACAAAATACCAGTGTTTCTGGAAGCAGCATATTAAGATCGAAGAAAAGAGGGGAAAATACGAAATATACGTTGTTTAACAACAACGGAAGTTTACGGAAAACCAACCCACATAGGACTGCTACTCCTTTTCCAAAGCTACGTCCACAGCAGATACAAGAAAAGCCTAGTCAACACAATGGTTATCCGTGTGTACTATACCGTCTAAGGCTTTGCAAAAGAATGCAACAGGTTACGCACCATGTTTTCAAAGCTGCGCTATCCGATAAAATTGGTCGATTCCACCATAAATGAGTTCAGCCAGGAACCAGATAAAGAAATACACACCGTGCCTTCAGCAGACCCATCTGTTTACATAGTGCTGTATTGCTGTTTAAAGATCAGCGATCAGCCCATCGCGTACGCAAAGATATTTATTCTCTGGGAGCTAAGATCGATGTTAACGTAAAACCCATCTTCACAAGCAGAAAACTGTCACAAATTCTGTGTGTTAAAGAAAACAAGCCCCTTATCGTCCACACTCGATGCGTTGTATACTAATTCAATGTAATTTGTGTGATGCAAATTTTGTCGGGTTCACTGCTCCACACTTACCATGTGCGCCAAACTTTTTATGTGACACTTCCGTACATTTTCTTTTTCCTGATTGTGTTACTTACCTTGCAAATTAGGTAGGTAAAGTCTGCATGCGAGCCAAGTGGCCCATCAGGCCGGAGCTTATCCCGGTTTCTGTAGCATGAAGCGACTAGGAGTATTTCTACTCCCCCCTGGATGGGATGCTAGTCCATCGCAGGGTTACTCCCAGCATTAAGTTCGCCGGTACCCATTTATACACCTGGGTGGAGAGAGGCACTGTGAGAGTAAAGTGTCTTGCCCAAGAACACAACACCATGTCCCGGCCAGGGCTCGAACCCGGACCGCTCGATCCGGAGACGAGCGCACTAACCATGAGGCCACCGCGTCTCCCAACCTTGCAAATTTACCTTGCAAATTATACCCATAGAACTCGTAAATATTTTTTGCGTTGTGTCACATTCTATGTATTCGTATTACACCTTATACTTTTTCACTTTTTAACTTGATAATGGCGTAACGTAGCGCCGAAACGTCGTTCGCTTTTTTAAATGTGTTTTAAAAATCTTTTAGCGAATAATGTGACTTCTTGATCAATTCATTGTAAAATATTAATTCGCATCTATATTAACACTTCTCATGTTTTGTGTAGTTTGAGGTTATTCAAACTCATAAGACAGAGCCAAACGATATAAACAGAAAAACTCACCGCAAAGTAACAAAACTCAAATCAAAATTCTCGCTTATCCTGGGTTAGCTTAATCGGGCTTTGAACAACCCGTTTCTCGAAGGTCCCGAAACGTTTTCGCACCCGGAAAGCCGTAGCAAAATCTCAGACCTTATCACAATTACAGATCTATTTTATTCACATACTCTTAGCTAAACATGAGGTTCCATTCCGTACAAGGAGTTAGAGGCGTGTACACCTCTCTGTCTTTGAATACCGATTAACTAAAAATGACTTTTCGGGCCCGCAAAGTTTCCGGGACTTTCGAGAAACAGGCCCCAGGAGCTCAACTTTTAGGCCTAGCAAAAAATTTTATACGGGAGCAAACAGTAGGGAACGTTTTGGGGAAGTTTCCAAAAGATGCAAACATTGTTGAAATTCAAACCGTTCAACAGCAAAATTACCTCTGGAAATTTTGGTAGAAATAGCAAATGGAAGGATAATTCCTGCTGAGTCATTTTCCAAATAATTTGGTATATTTTGAGAGTTTATGATAGTTGCCGAAGATTTGGGGACGTGCACTGGAAATCTCCCAAAATTCAAGCAATCGGAGATTTGGTCAAATGGAAAGCACCCGAATTGAAATCACTCATTTCACCATTCAAATTTTAGATGGTATATTGATAACGCAGCGTATCAGGGAAGACATCCATAACTCTCAATCTGCTTAATTTGTCATTTAGAGTTCTTTTTGCACGAATCTCCTACAGGGTTTCTGACTGTTTTAAAATTTCTCTATGGTGTAGACATTAGTTCAATTTCTCGTAGCTTACGCAGCTGGCGGTAATTGTGATCGAGTGAGATTTAGGGGCAGAGCCGCAATCTTGACACGGTTGCCTTCAGGGACTGCACAAGGTCTTAAAATGTTTCCAGGGTACTGCTTTTGCAAGGAATTCCAGAATAAAACTCTCGTTTTTTCGTCCCGAGATTTATCAATTCTGTAGAGATGTCACGATTATACTACAGCCAAGGATATATATATATTTTTACAACACCCGGTGAAGTTTAATGGGCAGGACACGTAAGGGAACTATAAAGCTCGATTTCAGGAAAAGAAAGCGTTGAAAACAAACAAACAAACAAACAAACAAAAGAATTGGCATCAATACCTGTGCTCTATACACGTACTTGAAGTTGTACTGCCATAGAAGTTTAAATGCTAAAACATGACATTTAAACATCAAGATACTGAAAAATAAAGTATCAAATATCTTTATAGTATATAAAGTATATACTTAAAGTATCAACTACTAACTTATGATAAAAATTCTCTTCTTTACAACTCTTCTTTTTTCCGTATAATTTATCTTTATTCGCCATAACTGACTAACAAAGTAAAAAGACCATAACGAAACACGAAAAAATAGAAGGAAAGAAGTGGGCAATAAAAATGTCACTGAATCAATATATATCCCATGACTTTGATGTGCTTGTCTCCATTATCTGGTGCGCCTTGCGTGGCAATGCCACACGTGTTGGAGTGATCAGGAGACCCCCTGTGCCGAACCCGATTCTGGAATCGCAGCTGTTGTATTCATAATCTTCGTTGTTAACAATGATACCGATTCTTGCCTTGGGATTATTTGGTGAGCCACTTACTGCATTGAACCCCTCTATGTTGCAGTTGCGCTGCAAGGAGCCTTGGGAACCAAGCAGACTCTTCCACGTGTCACGACCCACTGATGTAGAGCGGCATTGCCCGTCAGCGATTAGTGAGTACAGCGAGTCAGCACTCTGGTCAAGGGTGATAAAATTCGCGGTTTCCTCACCAGGGATCTTCATGTCGAGACAGATCTCGGTAAATGACGTACTCCAGTAGGTTGGTAGCTTGGTCTCTTGTGTGTCAAACCCAGTTTCCCCTGCTGCAGGTTTGAATGTATCTTGATTGCTCCGAACATGGGAATAATAATGGAAAGTTTGCTAGAAAACAAAGAGAAGGCAGTATTTTCCCAGCTATCCCCGAGAAAGTAGAGTGAATAGCTCTTATTGCAGTTGAGTCTGCGGTCAAATATTGTTTGTCTTAAAAGGCATGCAAACGAGGCGAAAGGGTCAATACCATGCAGAATTGACCCTTTCGCCTCGTTTGTGTGTCAAGCCGCTGATAATTGCAATAACGGTTATTAGCTGATTATTTCAAAGCAAACGCGAACCTGTGTATTCTGTACTCTAAAATTTGTTGAATTTAGTTTTCCAAGCCTGGATTTCACAAGTAATGGCTGCAGAGGAAAATAAGTCCTAGGTGAGAAATGTCGCCCTATTTCCAGTAGCTAACGGGGCTAAGATTGCGTTTTCAACTTTCCACGGTTTGGTGCTTAGCGATGCTTTCAAAAGTGAAGAAACAGTTTCACCCTGAAGGTTATGTGATAAGTAACGATTAGAAGTAATGTACATTAAACAACCTAACTATTCGTCTACTTATCAGCGTAAAGGTGTTGTCATTAGGCCACGTGTTTTCAACGCTATTGCCAGAAAGACAACAAAATTATTACCTTCGCGCCGTCAATCTTCATGACCAACTTCCATCCGCCACCACTGTTCCTGAAATTTAAATTGTCCTGTTTTGGTTTGCTTTAATGTTCCCTGATTCATAGATTCATTGATCCCATTGCTCGTAGTGCAGTAGGCCGGCTCATGTTTGTCTAGAGAACAGGGAAATTCTTGCAAAATTTAGATGACACTAAGAAATCAAAGGAAACTATGAGGAAGTCGTGGATACATCGCTTACAAAATGAAGATATCGCCTTCGATCAGCTACTTCATGCTCGACCGAGTTTTGAAGATAACAAGGTCATGGAAAAAGTCAAATAACCCTCCCTTTGAAGCATAATATATACAGGATTTTGTTTGTTAAAATTTAAGAGCGAATTCCCTCAAAAATCAAACAAAATCAAATTTCTTCGGCAAAGCTAGAAAATTCAAATTCACTCGTCTTTTGCGTATAGCTAGCCCCTAGCAAGAGTGCAAACAGGCTGTAGTTTTTTCCTTGAAATAGCTTTGCCTTTCCGAAAAAAACGACTTTTACGATTTAACCTTCCGACTCAATTTCATGCAATTTAGCGAGTCCCAACTGCGCTGAAAATCGGCCAAAAATCGACCATTTTCATTCCACTCGCATTTCGCAACCATTGAGCGCAGAAAAGTTGTGATAGAAACAGCTTATTGCTGAACTATTCCTTGTCTAAAAAAGGAAAATTTAAAGACTTGGATTAATCTAATTACTTGACGGTAAACAAAACCAGAGTATTCTCCAAAATTGAGTTAGTCAGTCGGTGAAAAGAATTGTCATCTTGACCATGTGCCATGTCTCGGAATTCCACAACATTTTAGATTCTAACTATACTAGGATAGGTCTTTCAATATATGTAAAGTTTAGTTTGGGCAAATGATTAGGCACTCGTCAAAAAATTATTCAAATCACACACACAAAAAAATTAAAATAACGCCAGCAGTCGAATGCGTGACCAAAAGTGCTACCATTGTTTTTGTCATTAAATCACTTCAATTCGAAATATCACAGGAATATCAGCTCGACTTAAACATAAAACAATATGCATTGTTACACACACTGGTCGGGTTGCAATACTAATACAGCTACTTACACTACTTTCAAGACTAATGCATATACTTATATTATTTATAACACTTCAATATGATAAATTCAATATGATTAATTCCGTCACTTACAAAACAAAGGCCTGCACTACTTATATTACCTACAATGCAGTATATACACTACTTACAATACAATACGATCACTTACGCTACTAACAATACAAATGCCTACACTACTTACAGTACAGTATGATAACTCATGTTGCTTACAATACTAAATAACACTACTTACACAGCGCTTTACGATTACTAATGTCACTTGCAATATAATTCGATTACTTAAGTCCTTTGTAGTCTTTAAAAATTTCCCGGAATACCTTAACCTCCAGGATTTTTGCGTTACCGTAGTTAATTTTGTGTACATCCAGTTTTGTAACTGTGTTTCTTATTGTTTGTCATAAGAAAGTTTTGGTTGGATACTATGGTCTTATAAGTTGTCCTACTTATGTTTCCAATTGTTTTGTTGTGTTTAACTTGTTTTTTGATTGATTTATACTTTTGCCCCTAACAAAAGTCGTTTCGACGCTTCGCGTATCCACGATTAAAAAGTAAACGTATTATTAAACCAAACAATTGAAGACTGTGTCAGACAGAACCAGGCAGTAGGTTACTTGGCTGAAATCACTGATTTCGCTCAAACTTGGCACAAATGTTTGATTTGGTGGGTGAATGGGAATGATTATGGCAAAATAGTAGGTCAATATATTTGATTTTCTCCAAGTCAGGGGGACCCAAGAATGCATGACCATTTGACACTTATTCATTTATGGCTTTGTTTTTTATTATTCTACAACAAGAAAAGCCGTGTGAAAATGAAATCTTCTGGACCATTTTCTCGTTGGCCATTTGAGCACCCCCTAACTTAGAGGGAATCAAATATTTTAATCTACTATTTTACCATAATCATTAACTCGCCAAATCCAACATTTGTGCCAAGTTTGAGCGAAATCCGCGATTTAAGCTGTATCACCTCCTGTTTGGTTCTCTTATAGACACACTCTTAAAACGGGTCTTTATCTTGAAAAGAGAGAAAATATCTAATGAAAACCTCTCATTTCCTTAGTTTTGTTTATATTTCAGATGTACTTAAAACCGTTTCCACCAACCGGTATTGCTTCCCACTGCACTTGTTTCATTTGGCTTCACTCTCGTTCACATGGCAACTCCGATACAAAAACAATTTACTACGTTACATGTCGAATTAAATAGAGTAACAGCTAAAGAAGATTTTTCACTTGCACATCTCTGTGGTAGAGCTCCTCGCATGACCAAGCTGCGTAAAAAAAAAGAAAGAAAAAAGAAGTACTTTAACCAAATTTAGAAAAGCATAATTTACTTCGATTCAAGGATAACATTTATGAACCCCTATAGGCTAGTAGTGTTATGCGTAACGATGTCTTGATGAATGATGAGAGTATCATGACATGACATGACATGAACTCTGACACCATATGTCAGTTTAAAAGTAATTTTTTTAAATCTATCAGTCTATAATTTACTTTTGTATTTTTAATATATTTTTTAATTTGTGTATTTTTTTTTTTTTTTTTTTTAAATAATTTAATGTTATTTTGGATCGGGACCTTTCTGTAGATCACCTACGGGTGAGAAAGCTTCCCGTTAAAATATCATCAGTACGGGGACGAATATGTTGACGCAATTCAGCATTTCCACGGCTTCTGAAGACATTTTCTTTAGCTCCTCTTCCTGTCCTTATGTGACCTTATATTCGGCACGCCGTCGCTCTCAAGAGATAATTTATATTTATATCTCAAATACTTTAGGTGCTTACCGTTTTGATGTCTGTCAGGTTTTCTAAAACCTGAATCGGAACCAGTTTATACTCATTGTTAATTTGAGAGATAAGAACCGGCGGAGTGAAATATCTTGCCTAAGAACATAGTCAATAGAGGGGGACGGTTATGAATCTCGACAAACACCAAAGGAGGAAACAAAAATTGCAAAGATTCGTTTGGTTTTTCGCTCATACGCTTTGCATGAGTTCCGTAACCAAAACGTTTCTATTGGTTAGTTTTTCGGTCCGTAGTAAACAACTATTGTGTTTTGAGTACGATCAAGGCCAAAAAGGCGAACAAAAACATACAAACTTTGAAACTTTGTTGAGTTTCAAAACCATTTCTCTCTATCATCTATGCTAAGAACAAAACCAAAATGGACTTTGACGGAGCCTGAATCCTAACCGGCGTTGAACACATCAGTTATTAGATCACTCCCCCACTTAAAGATGGTAATTATATTGTGTTAGATAAAACTGATTCACAACTAACATTAGCATCACAACTAAATGTCCCAGCAGCACACTCGTCAATATCTGAAAGAAATATATTACATTTTAATACGCGTAGCAGACAGTAGAAGGATTCGCTTGCTTTACATTTTCATAATATATTGTTTAATCTAACTGAACGTTTTCGCCGCAGAAGTACATATCTGTGCAAACTTGAATGCCCATGCTGCCGGTTGTGATAAACAATGTTTCTCGTTTTCCAATCTTATACATGAGTAGTAAATAGTGCATAAAGTAGGTAAAGTGAATTGGGTTATGGAACTCAGTAGTCCGCGGGACAATAAACTGGGTTGCCACATTATCTTAATTTGTCAGTTGCAGCTACATGTTTCTTACCACTTTCGCAATGCTGAACCGTAAATCCCACGGGACACAGACAACGATATCCTTTGCGTGTAAAACCGGTTTGAGAGGTCGCTTCGTTCTTGCAGGGGTCATTGGCGCAAGCATTCTAAGAACCAAAACGGAAACTCAGAAGACATGAAACAATGGTATTTCTTTTAGAATGTCCGTGGCTGAAAAGAAGTGGTTATTTTTAATTTATTCATAATAACGACAAACTTTTTTAAAAATTGTCACCACTGAAACCCCACAACGCCTAATGGAAAAATGAAAGGAAACATCAAACTAGCATATAAGACACGTGGGTAACAGTGAAATCACAACGAGCGACTCATAAGACTTAGAATCTTTTTATCTTGAAGTGCTTTTACCTTTGCTCCACGGTGTACCTAATTTGGATTTTCCTCCATGTCTCTCTTCCTCTCTTCATAGGTAGCGTTATTCAATTCGCATTTGCGTTTTCCATTTTCGTTTTTCGTCATGAGATTATAACTCATGCATTTCGGTTCCATAAAGCATAGTGCACTACAGAAATTCGTGTTTGTGACGTCAGCACTGCTAATCACGTGGTCCATCAGACGATGGCCATGAAACACTTGGGCTGCTCTAAACTCCAAATGACGACATTCATCTGAAAATGATAAATTTGACAAAGACATTTTCTCCCACTGTTATTATTATTATTTTTTTTTTTTATCTTTTGCCGGACAAGTTTTTCAAGAGTTGGTATTAGTAGTACATTTCAGGCAATATTCTGTATGATTCTGCACCAATTAACAATAAAATAACTCATTCAGCCTTCGGCCTGATCAACTATCACTTCATAGAAAATGATCAATGATCGAAAATAATCTAAATTTTGTAGTAGAATTCTGTCTTAACTTCCTTTAAATAGTTGTTTCCTTACGTAAGATCAAAACTTCACGATTTGAAATTTAGCAAAAAAAAAAAAAGGCAAATTAACTGTATTTTTTCTTCGATATACATCAGCCTAGTGTTTTGTTAATAGTCAAGATGTGTACAGATCTAGCTTAGAAGAAAGCAGTCACAAAGTTATTCTAACAACAAAGAAAACTAACCTTCAGAACTTCTTACCTCAGGAATCAGACAGGACGAGAGAATAAAGATACACGTGCAGCACGTGTAAATTTAAGACATAGTCTATTAGATTGAAAATTTCTAATTTGAATGATCGAAAAACCCTGTCATGTATGTGACGTTCTGAAGTTGAGTTAACTGAAAACTAAATTTTGTATTTCAATTTTGCTTGTTTTAGCCATGCATGGGGTGGGCGATTAATCAATCAGCCATTTTTAACTTGTGAGTTCAAACATCTCCCACGCCTTAGATGTGTTGCTAAAACAAAGAATTCTCGATAATTCTGCTCTACAATTTGAACATATTGTGACCGGCTGTCTGTGAATATCACCTGGTGCGCTGCAAAATACAAAAATAAATAGAATTAATTAAAAAATAAAAATTTTCAAGTTGGTAAGGATGCAGGTCTAGTAGTGGAACTATTGAGAAAAATACTCGAGGCTCAATCAGATTTTTCTTTTCGGCGAACAGCGACGACAAAGGTTTGGCAGCTGCCACTTAAAATTTTAATGAACGCTTACACCACATGAATCAAAAATTACCCAGAAATAAACAAATTAAATGACAGAATCAAACAACTAATATATTTTTGAAAACAAGACTAATTACTTAGCAATTTGAATGGTCACATGGAGAGTTTGAGTGTTGTGTTTTTCGGCTTATTTTTCTGATTTCGGCATGACAAAAATGGGTAAATTGGGATCAAAAATATAATAATTCGGTTCATGACGTAGTGATACAAGAAAAAGCGAGAGAAGAATGGTTATTTTTAAAATAAGAGTGACAGCATTTTTGGGCTTTTGAAACAAGAAATTTGACCAGCGCGAAATGCAAAGAGCACCTGACTCAAAAATCGTGATTACGTTTACCGCATTCGATCGATAACATGACTAAATCGGTTGTTAAAAAGATTGTTCGTTGGTTGCTATGAAACAAGGGCCCGATAAAGAACGGGCTCTATTGTTGAAATAAATCTAAAAAAAAAAAAAAGAAAGAAAAAGAGTGGTAACCGAGTAACTACAAACTCAGAATCTTCATTTAAGCACAGGCATCAGATTTTTTCTCGATTTTTTTTCGCTGTTATGGAAGGCTATCTACTTACAAGAAAATATATATACTAACAATTGCAAACTCTATTTCATATACACCTGTCCGTTGGATTATCTGACGCGAACTTTCAAATTCTACCGTGTTTTATTATTTTTTTTAACTTACTTGTATTTGTTTTTATACCAATGGTAATGAGATCGATGCTTCTACCAAATACTAGTGTTTCTGGAAGACGCATTTTACGATCAAAGGAAAAAAAAAGAAAAATACGTAATATACTTTGTTCAACGAACATCTTTGTTATTCATGAATCTTTTTCAAGCAAAAAGTTCTGCAAGTAATTTATTTCACCGCTTTAACTAAGTCAAAAAATCGAATGCTGCTGAGTTCAATATTAGCAAACCTTTTCATTCGCATTGACATATTTTGAAATGGATTAAATTGGCTGGAGCTTCCTCGCGATTCGCTTGAGCAGTTATTCGATCGTGCAAAATGTCTCTGTAGCGGAGATCATCGGATGAAGGATGGATAATAACTATTAAGAAGTTAAAACGGCCACCATTTCCTACGGATACTTCAAGTTTAAACCAAACGGATATGCCATCGGAAACAACGGATCGATCTTTCCGATACCATGAGCTCAGTGCAACAGACGTGGATTTCGAGTTAAACTAAATCCTACGAGCAGCAACGTACATTTTTGTTTTTTTTGTTTTTGTTTTTGTTTTTGTTTTGTTTTTGTTTTTGTTTTTGTTTTTGTTTTTGTTTGGTTTGGTTTGGTTTGGTTTGGTTTGGTTTGGTTTGGTTTGGTTTGGTTTGGTTTGGTTTGGTTTGGTTTGGTTTGGTTTGGTTTGGTTTGGTTTGATTTGTTTTGTTTTGTTTTGTTTTTTCAATATACTTCTTTATTATTGCAAATAAAGGCCTAAAAGGAGATGCTCAGTAGAAAGACTGGCTGGGTAAAGTTGCTGGGTAAAGCACGTTCATGTTTAATTTAGTGCCTCATTTTACGTTACATTTAGAAAACTACGGAGCTCCTGATATTTATCTTCGTCACTACCGACCTTCAATGGCTGTTACAATGTTCTGAAAAGAGAACGTATCGGAAACTCAGCGAAAAGAGATACATCAGCACGACTCTACTAGGAAAACCAATGCTGTATTCTTAACTCATCTTTTTCACAATCGTGAGCTTCGACTTCCTTGCCACATGGCTCAACGCTGAATATAATTCGTGGAGTCATTTATAAGTTGGATTACTTAATTACAGTTAATGTTTTCTATTCTTAACTCTAATAACAGATACATTTGGTTCCATGTCACATAACCTCAAACAGATGTCAATCTACCGCGTCAGTCTTTTCTATCGTTAGCAATCCCTGTTTCTTTATGGTTTATTATTATCTGCTAAGAGTTTTTCTATCTTAGTAAACTATTCAGGTTTTCAGGTTTCATTTAGCTTAAAGATGATTCTGTTGGTGTCCAAAATAACTCAAAATAACGTGACTGGTTATGAGCTCATTCAAGTTAACACAATCGAAGACTCTGCTTTTGACTAATAAGATGCATCCTCAAACAATCAATGTTCTTTCTTTGGAGTGTGGTATACTAACTGAATAGTAAAAAGACAACATCTGATAACAACCCTTAACAAAACCAATAAAAAAGATGACGGTTTATATATAAGGTGGAGAAAAACTTAACGCAAGATGCTACTGTAAGTCGCTATCCACTGTAGTAAGATCCAGTCCTTTGGGTGTTTTAATTACAGGTTAAAATTTAAGCAGTAGGTTTCAACTTAAAACTTTCTAATGTTATTGAATTGTGATAAGTATGTTAATATACGATTTCATGCAAAGTTTATAAATATTTTGTAGGCTCATAGCCATCTTTAATTTTCGAAAGTTGGAGATGGTTCTGAATCCTATCTACAGAATTTTTTTTGAATTTGCAAAAGTTGTCTTAACATGCTCATCACCATTTAATGAGGAAATTTTGGTTTCACAGGCCACTAAAAGGTAAAATCAAGGTTGTTTTCAGCAGGTTGTATCGTTGCTATGACAACCTCTTATTCCATGAAGATGACCACAACTTGTCCAACATTGTTTGGGCATTTGTGTGACTCCAATATTATAACATCAGCTATAAAACTACAATTTTTTTTTCCCAAAATTGTCTGACATTCATGTTGGATCATTTTGTGATACAGATAGGAAAAATTAACCCTGAAAAGATTTATGTAATAGAACATTTGTAAGACGAGAATTTGAGGTATTTTAGTCTAAACTCACATTCATTGTACGTCGAGAACGTTCTCGGAATTTTTTGTTGAAATCGGTAAAGATAACATATCAACTGATTATAAAAAATTTCTCAAGAATTTAGAGGCGAGGAATAGGGTAGTTTACTAGACCAAGATTGTATTAAAGCTTCATTGAGTTATTCTGTCCCATCACCAGTTTTATTTTTATTATATTTTTAACATCAACTTAACTTCTCATGCATGTCAAGAGATTATGTAATTTTTTTTCGTTAAGCGTCCAGTACGGTTAGTGTTAAGATGGAATGTCTACTACCATCAAGCCAAATCGAAACTTTGTGGCACATAAAGCAGCAAAAACTAACTTGTGAACGTCACTGAACCAAGCAATATCCCATGGTTTTAATTTTCTTCTGCCCATTATCTCCGTTCCACCCAGCCACGTTTCCAGACGTGTTGGATTCATCAGGAGATCCCGCTGAACCAAACCCAATCCTAGAATTTGAAGAGTCGCATTGCTTTTCATCGTTACCAAGGATCCCGATTCTTGATTTGCAGGGTGATCCCTCTTTCGCGTTGAAGCCTTCCAAGTTGCAGTTGGGCTGTAAGGAAGCTTGCGAACCTATCAGCGTCTTCCACATGTCGCAGCCAAGTGAGGTATTGCGGTATTTCCCGTCAGCAATCAACGAGTACAGAGAGCTCACCTGCTTATCGATGACGATGACGTTAGTCTGACCTCCGATCCTCATACCAAGCCAGATCTTGGAAAAGGGTGTAACTTGGTCTCTTGTGTGTCTATCCCAGTCTTTCATCCTGGATTGCTGAAGTCCAACTTTGAGGTTCAGAGGTGGGAATGGTAATGAAAGTTTCGTTAATGACGAGAACAAACTTAATGATTAAAGGAAATATATTTTTGAACCAAGAATATGACTAACAGATACGGCAAGGAGGGGTACTACATTATCAAGACCAGAAGGTTTTAGATATGAATCGTTGAAATCAAATCGCTCGTAAAATGACTTATTACTAACTTACTACCCCCATTTCTTTTAAATACTAATGACAAATTTACTTGAACAGTGTACAAACATAATACCTCGCTGTCATTAATTTTCATGACCAGCGTCCACTCCCACCTCCACATGCACCAAGACCAGAACTCGTCATGTGGCAATACGTGCACAAGAATTTTGCCAATCCCTTTGGAGAGGGTAGGTCTTGTTTCTTTGTGATCTATTCAGAAAAAAAAAAAAAAGTATACATATAAATTAAATTGATTTAGTAACTATTAGCTGCAAAACTCGATAAAATAAAAAATACTTTTAAAATTTCCGAGCAGCTTGTTCATGTAAAATTTTTCATTTGCAGTTTAACCTATTGCCAGTTTTCATGGTATGGTATATATTAATCATAATAAGCTCCCTTGACAGGGCCTTTGAGTCTAATCAACACCTAAAAGGCTGACAAAATCCAAGAAAAGGGCCTTTGAATGATCAATCAATAACGTACAATATAGGAGAGGACTTAATTAATTATAACAAATTCTATTTTCCGAATGAATTTCCTTTTTTTTATTTAAGCCATGGGGTGCCAAAGCGAACAGCTGAGCACTCCAATAAGCCTCTTTTGTAATTAGAAGCTTATCGATCTCCTCAGAGTTGTTTGGAGTCTGTACCTGATTAATACATTGGAACGAAAAGTCATCTAGAGTGTGTGGGATTTTGTTAAAAGGTATTGCTACTTCACAAGTTGTTTTGTTTGTGAGCATAGCAGACGTATGATTACGAAACCTAATTCTAAAATCGGTAGTGGTAGATTCCACGTATTGCAAGCGATTTTTCTTGCAAGAAGCCAAATAAGTTGCATTTTTTGAATCACAAGAAAGCCTGGAATGAATGGTGTATTTTTTGCCCGTCTGAAAACTAAGAAATGATTTGGATTCAACAAAGAAATTTCGACACAGGTCGCATCTATTCCTATCACATTTGAAGCAACCATTGTTTTGATGAATTATTTATCCCTCTTCGACAGTTTTGAAACGAGATGGTGCTAACAATTCTTTGAGATTTTTTGATCGACGAAAAGATGGTATGATATAACTTCGAGGGAAAAGTTCTTTTAATTTGGGGTTGGCATGTAGAATGAACAAATGCTTTCTGATTATGTTGCCTACGTCGGGTAGATTTGGATTAAAT